>NW_027287586.1:0-47823 GCF_022747635.1 Hetaerina americana
GTTTGGGTTCTAGGTGAAAATCTCACTCGACACAAATCAAACAAAAATGTTTCCATGGTGTGTATTATGTTCATTTTCATCAAATAAATAAAATAAAACCCAGAATAAATCCTGAAAGACAAGAAATGAGCATAAAAGATGCTTCAGCGCTAGTGTTAATGTTACTAAAAGAGCCCAAATTTCTAAAAATATTGCGAAAGAAAAACAACATTTTTCTGTTTTTAAAGTGAATGTTTGAGGTGTATAGAAGGCATTTATTTCATTTTAAGAAATTTTAATTTTTCACATTTTTCCATGAAAAGTGCCAATACCCCCCCCTTTGGGTTCTAGGTGAAAATCTCACTCGACAGAAATCAAACAAGATGTTTCCATGGTGTGTATTGTTGTTCATTTTCATGAAATATACAAAATAAAACCCAGAATAAATCCTGAAAGACAAGAAATGAGCATAAAAGATGCTTCAGCGCTTGTGTTAATGTTACTAAAAGAGCCCAAATTTCTAAAAATATTGCGAAAAAAAACATTTCTTCTGTTTTAAAGTGAATGTTTGAGGTGTATAGAAGGCATTTATTTCATTTTAAGAAATTTTAATTTTTCACATTTTTCCATGAAAAGTGCCAATACACCCCCCTTTGGGTTCTAGGTGAAAATCTCACTCGACACATTTCAAACAAAAATGTTTCCATGGAGTGTATTGTTGTTCATTTTCATGAAATAAACAAAATAAAACCCAGAATAAATCCTGAAAGACAATAAATGAACATAAAAGATGCTTCAGCGATAGTGTTAATGTTACTAAAAGAGCCCAAATTTCTAAAAATATTGCGCAAAAAAAAATCTTCTGTTTTAAAGTGAATGTTCGAGGTGTATAGAAGGCATTTATTTCATTTTTAGAAATTTTAATTTTTCACATTTTTTCATGAAAAGTGCCAATACCCCCCCCTTTGGGTTCTAGGTGAAAATCTCACTCGACACAAATCGAACAAAAATATTTCCATGGAGTGTATTGTTGTTCATTTTCATGAAATAAACAAAATAAAACCCAGAATAAATCCTGAAAGACAAGAAATGAGCAAAAAAGATTCTTCAGCGCTAGTGTTAATGTTACTAAAAGAGCCCAAATTTCTAAAAATATTGCGAAAAACAACATTTTTCTGTTTTAGAGTGAATGTTTGAGGTGTATAGAAGGCATTTATTTCATTTTTAGAAATTTTAACTTTTCACATTTTTCCATGAAAAGTGCCAATACCCCCCCCTTTGGGTTTTAGGTGAAAATCTCACTCGACACAAATCAACCAAAAATGTTTCCATGGTGTGTATTATGTTCATTTTCATCAAATAAATAAAATAAAACCCAGAATAAATCCTGAAAGACAAGAAATGAGCATAAAAGATGCTTCAGCGCTAGTGTTAATGTTACTAAAAGAGCCTGAATTTCTAAAAATATTGCGAAAAACAACATTTTTCTGTTTTAAAGTGAATGTTTGAGGTGTATAGAAGGCATTTATTTCATTTTAAGAAATTTTAATTTTTCACATTTTTCCATGAAAAGTGCCAATACCCCCCCTTTTGGTTCTGGGTGAAAATCTCACTCAACACAAATCAAACAAAAATGTTTCCATGGTGTGTATTAATGTTCATTTTCATCAAATAAATAAAATAAAACCCAGAATAAATCCTGAAAGACAAGAAATGAGCATAAAAGATGCTTCAGCGCTAGTGTTAATGTTACTAAAAGAGCCCATATTTCTAAAAATATTGCGAAAAACAACAATCTTCTGTTTTAGAGTGAATGTTTGAGGTATATAGAAGGCATTTATTTCATTTTTAGAAATTTTAATTTTTCACATTTTTTTTAATGAAAAGTGCCAATACCCCCCCCCTTTGGGTTCTAGGTGAAAATCTCACTCGACACAAATCAAACAAAAATATTTCCATGGTGTGTATTGTTGTTCATTTTCATGAAATAAACGAAATTAAAACAAGGATAAATCCTGAAAGACAATAAATGAGCATATAAGATGCTTCAGCGCTAGTGTTAATGTTACTAAAAGGGCCCAAATTTCTAAAAATATTGCGAAAAACAACATTTTTCTGTTTTAAAGTGAATGTTTGAGGTGTATAGAAGGCATTTATTTCATTTTTAGAAATTTTAAATTTTCACATATTTCCATGAAAAGTGCCAATACCCCCCCCTTTGGGTTCTAGGTGAAAATCTCACTCGACACATATCAAACAAAAATGTTTCCACGGTCTGTATCGTTGTTCATTTTCATGAAATAAACAAAATAAAACCCAGAATAAATCCTAAGAGACAATAAATGAGCATAAAAGATGCTTCAGCGCTAGTGTTAATGTTACTAAAAGAGCCCAAATATCTAAAAATATTGCGAAAAACAACATTTTTCTGTTTGAAAATGAATGTTTGAGGTGTATAGAAGGCATTTATTTCATTTTAAGAAATTTTAATTTTTCACATTTTTCCATGAAAAGTGCCAATACCCCCCCTTTGGGTTCTAGGTGAAAATCTCACTCGACACAAATCAAACAAAAATGTTTCCATGGTGTGTATTGTGTTTTAATTTTCATGAAAAATCAAAATGAAACCCAGAATAAATCCTGAAAGACAATAAATTAGCATAAAAGATGCTTCAAGGCTAGTGTTAATGTTACTAAAAGAGCCCAAATTTCTAAAAATATTGCGAAAAACAACATTTTTCTGTTTTAGAGTGAATGTTTGAGGTGTATAGAAGGCATTTATTTCATTTTTAGAAATGTTAACTTTTCACATTTTTCCATGAAAAGTGCCAATACCCCCCCCTTTGGGTTCTAGGTGAAAATCTCACTCGACACAAATCAAACAAAAATGTTTCCATGGTGTGTATTGTTGTTCATTTTCTTGAAATAAACAAAATAAAACCAAGAATAAATCCTGAAAGACAAGAAATGAGCATAAAAGATGCTTCAGCGCTAGTGTTTATGTTACTAAAAGAGCCCAAATTTCTAAAAATATTGCGAAAAAAACAACATTTTTCTGTTTTAAAGTGAATGTTTGAGGTGTATAGAAGGCATTTATTTCATTTTAAGAAATTTTAATTTTTCACATTTTTCCATGCAAAGTGCCAATACCCCCCCTTTGGGTTCAAGGTGAAAATCTCCCTCGACACAAATCAAACAAAAATGTTTCCATGGAGTGTATTGTTGTTCATTTTCATGAAATAAACAAAATAAAACCCAGAATAAATCCTGAAAGACAATAAATGAGCATAAAAGATGCTTCAGCGCTAGTGTTAATGTTACTAAAAGAGCCCAAATATCTAAAAATATTGCGAAAAACAACAATCTTCTGTTTTAGAGTGAATGTTTGACGTATATAGAAGGCATTTATTTCATTTTTAGAAATTTTAATTTTTCACATTTTTTTAATGAAACGTGCCAATACCCCCCCCTTTGGGTTCTAGGTGAAAATCTCACTCGACACAAATCAAACAAAAATGTTTCCATGGTGTGTATCGTTGTTCATTTTCATGAAAAAAACAAAATAAAACCCAGAATAAATCCTAAGAGACAATAAATGAGCATAAAAGATGCTTCAGCGCTAGTACTTATGTTACTAAAAGAGCCCAAATTTCTAAAAATATTGCGAAAAAACAACATTTTTCTGTTTGAAAGTGAATGTTTGAGGTGTATTAAAGGCATTTATTTCATTTTAAGAAATTTTAATTTTTCACATTTTTCCATGAAAAGTGCCAATACCCCCCCTTTGGGTTCTAGGTGAAAATCTCAATCGACACAAATCAAACAAAAATGTTTCCATGGTGTGTATTGTTGTTAATTTTCATGAAAAAACAAAATAAAACCCAGAAAAAATCCTGAAAGACAATAAATGAGCATAAAAGATTCTTCAGCGCTTGTGTTAATGTTACTAAAAGAGTCCAAATTTCTAAAAATATTGCGTAAAAAACCTTTTTTCTGTTTTAGAGTGAATGTTTGAGGTGTATAGAAGGCATTTATTTCATTTTTAGACATTTTAACTTTTCACATTTTTCCATGAAAAGTGCCAATACTTTGGGTTCTGGGTGAAAATCTCACTCGACACAAATCAAACAAAAATGTTTCCATGGTGTGTATCGTTGTTCATTTTCATGAAATAAACAAAATAAAAACAAGGATAAATCCTGAAAGACAAGAAATGAGCATAAAAGATGCTTCAGCGCTAGTGTTTATGTTACTAAAAGCGCCCAAATTTCTAAAAATATTGCGAAAAACAACATTTTTCTGTTTTAAAGTGAATGTTTGAGGTGTATAGAAGGCATTTATTTCATTTTTAGAAATTTTAATTTTTCACATTTTTCCATGAAAAGTGCCAATACCCCCCCTTTGGGTTCTAGGTGAAAATCTCACTCGACACAAATCAAACAAAAATGTTTCCATGGTGTGTATCGTTGTTCATTTTCATGAAATAAACAAAATAAAACCCAGAATAAATCCTAAGAGACAATAAATGAGCATAAAAGATACTTCAGCGCTAGTGTTAATGTTACTAAAAGAGCCCAAATATCTAAAAATATTGCGAAAAACAACATTTTTCATTGGAAAGTGAATGTTTGAGGTGTATAGAAGGCATTTATTTCATTTTAAGAAATTTTAATTTTTCACATTTTTCCATGAAAAGTGCCAATACCCCCCCCCTTTGGGTTCTAGGTGAAAATCTCACTCGACAAAAATCAAACAAAAATGTTTCCATGGTGTGTATTGTTGTTATTTTTCATGAAAAAACAAAATAAAACCCAGAATAAATCCTGAAAGACAATAAATGAGCATAAAAGATGCTTCAGCGCTAGTGTAAATGTTACTAAAAGAGCCCAAATTTCTAAAAATATTGCGAAAAACAACATTTTTCTGTTTTAGAGTGAATGTTTGAGGTGTATAGAAGGCATTTATTTCATTTTTAGAAATTTTAACTTTTAACATTTTTCCATGAAAAGTGCCAATACCCCCCCCTTTGGGCTCTAGGTGAAAATCTCACTCGACACAAATCAAACAAAAATGTTTCCATGGTGTGTATTGTTGTTCATTTTCATGAAATAAACAAAATAAAACCAAGGATAAATCCTGAAAGACAATAAATGAGCAAAAAAGATTCTTCAGCGCTAGTGTTAATGTTACTAAAAGATCCCAAATTTCTAAAAATATTGCGAAAAACAACATTTTTCTGTTTGAAAATGAATGTTTGAGGTGTATAGAAGGCATTTATTTCATTTTTAGAAATTTTCATTATTCACATTTTTCCATGAAAAGTGCCAATACCCCCCCCCTTTGGGTTCTAGGTGAAAATCTCACTCGACAAAAATCAAACAAAAATGTTTCCATGGTGTGTATTATGTTCATTTTCATCAAATAAATAAAATAAAACCCAGAATAAATCCTAAAAGACAAGAAATGAGCATAAAAGATGCTTCAGCGCTAGTGTTAATGTTACTAAAAGAGCCCAAATTTCTAAAAATATTGCGAAAAACAACATTTTTCTGTTTTAAAGTGAATGTTTGAGGTGTATAGAAGGCATTTATTTCATTTTAAGAAATTTTAATTTTTCACATTTTTCCATGAAAAGTGCCAATACACCCCCCTTTGGGTTCTAGGTGAAAATCTCACTCGACACAAATCAAACAAAAATGTTTCCATGGTGTGTATTGTTGTTCATTTTCATGAAATAAACAAAATAAAACCCAGAATAAATCCTGAAAGACAAGAAATGAGCATAAAAGATGCTTCAGCGCTAGTGTTAATGTTATAAAAAGAGACCAAATTTCTAAAAAAATTGCGAAAAAACAACAATCTTCTGTTTTCGAGGGAATGTTTGAGGTGTATAGAAGGCATTTATTTCATTTTTAGAAATTTTAATTTTTCACATTTTTCCATGAAAAGTGCCAATACCCCCCCCTTTGGGTTCTAGGTTAAAATCTCACTCGACACAAATCAAACAAAAATGTTTCCATGGTTTGTATTGTTGTTCATTTTCATGAAATAAACAAAAAAAACCCAGAATAAATCCTGAAAGACAATAAATGAACATAAAAGATGCTTCAGCGCTAGTGTTAATGTTACTAAAAGAGCCCAAATTTCTAAAAATATTGCGAAAGAACAACATTTTTCTGTTTTAGAGTGAATGTTTGAGGTGTATAGAAGGCATTTATTTCATTTTTAGAAATTTTAATTTTTCACATTTTTCCATGAAAAGTGTCAATACCCCTTTGGGTTCTAGGTGAAAATCTCACTCGACACAAATCAAACAAAAATGTTTTCATGGTGTGTATTAATGTTCATTTTCATCAAATAAACAAAATAAAACCCAGAATAAATCCTGAAAGACAAGAAATGAGCATAAAAGATGCTTCAGCGCTAGTGTTAATGTTACTAAAAGAGCCCAAATTTCTAAAAATATTGCGAAAAACAACATTTTTCTGTTTTATAGTGAATGTTTGAGGTGTATAGAAGGCATTTATTTCATTTTTAGAAATTTTAATTTTTAACATTTTTCCATGAAAAATGTCAATACCCCCCCCTTAGGGTTCTAGGTGAAAATCTCACTCGACACAAATCAAACAAAAATGTTTCCATGGTGTGTATTAATGTTCATTTTCATCAAATAAACAAAATAAAACCCAGAATAAATCCTGAAAGACAAGAAATGAGCATAAAAGATGCTTCAGCGCTAGTGTTAATGTTACTAAAAGAGCCCAAATTTCTAAAAATATTGCGAAAAACAACAATCTTCTGTTTTAAAGTGAATGTTCGAGGTGTATAGAAGGCATTTATTTCATTTTTAGAAATTTTAATTTTTCACATTTTTTCATGAAAAGTGGTAATACCCCTCCCTTTGGGCTCTAGGTGAAAATCTCACTCGACACAATTCAAACAAAAATGTTTCCATGGTGTGTATTGTTGTTCATTTTCATGAAATAAACCAAATAAAACCCAGAATAAATCCTGGAAGACAAGAAATGAGCATAAAAGATGCTTCAGCGCTAGTGTTAATGTTACTAAAAGAGCCCAAATTTCTAAAAATATTGCGAAAAACAACATTTTTCTGTTTTATAGTGAATGTTTGAGGTGTATAGAAGGCATTTATTTCATTTTTAGAAATTTTAATTTTTCACATTTTTCCATGTAAAATGTCAATACCCCCCCCTTAGGGTTCTAGGTGAAAATCTCACTCGACACAAATCATACAAAAATGTTTCCATGGTGTGTATTAATGTTCATTTTCATCAAATAAACAAAATAAAACCCAGAATAAATCCTGAAAGACAAGAAATGAGCATAAAAGATGCTTCAGCGCTAGTGTTAATGTTACTAAAAGAGCCCAAATTTCTAAAAATATTACGAAAAACAACAATCTTCTGTTTTAAAGTGAATGTTCGAGGTGTATAGAAGGCATTTATTTCATTTTTAGAAATTTTAATTTTTCACATTTTTCCATGAAAAGTGCCAATACTTTGGGTTCTAGGTGAAAATCTCACTCGACACAAATCAAACAAAAATGTTTCCATGGTGTGTATTGTTGTTCATTTTCATGAAATAAACAAAATAAAACCAAGGATAAATCCTGAAAGACAATAAATGAGCAAAAAAGATTCTTCAGCGCTAGTGTTAATGTTACTAAAAGAGCCCAAATTTCTAAAAAAATATCGAAAAACAACAATCTTCTGTTTTAGAGTGAATGTTTGAGGTGTATAGAAGGCATTTATTTCATTTTTAGAAATTTTAATTTTTCACATTTTTCCATGAAAAGTGCCAATACCCCCCCCTTTGGGTTCTAGGTTAAAATCTCACTCGACACAAGTCAAACAAAAATGTTTCCATGGTGTGTACTGTTGTTCATTTTCATGAAATAAACAAAATAAAACCCAGAATAAATCCTGAAAGACAATAAATGAACATAAAAGATGCTTCAGCGCTAGTGTTAATGTTACTAAAAGAGCCCAAATTTCTAAAAATATTGCGAAAAACAACAATCTTCTGTTTTCGAGGGAATGTTTGAGGTGTATAGAAGGCATTTATTTCATTTTTAGAAATTTTAATTTTTCACATTTTTCCATGAAAAGTGTCAAAACCACCCCCTTAGGGTTCTAGGTGAAAATCTCACTCGACACAAATCAAACAAAAATGTTTCCATGGTGTGTATTAATGTTCATTTTCATCAAATAAACAAAATAAAACCCAGAATAAATCCTGAAAGACAAGAAATGAGCATAAAAGATGCTTCAGCGCTAGTGTTAATGTTAATAAAAGAGCCCAAATTTCTAAAAATATTGCGAAAAACAACAATCTTCTGTTTTCGAGGGAATGTTTGAGGTGTATAGAAGGCATTTATTTCATTTTTAGAAATTTTAATTTTTAACATTTTTCCATGAAAAATGTCAATACCCCCCCCTTAGGGTTCTAGGTGAAAATCTCACTCGACACAAATCAAACAAAAATGTTTCCATGGTGTGTATTAATGTTCATTTTCATCAAATAAACAAAATAAAACCCAGAATAAATCCTGAAAGACAAGAAATGAGCATAAAAGATGCTTCAGCGCTAGTGTTAATGTTAATAAAAGAGCCCAAATATCTAAAAATATTGCGAAAAACAACATTTTTCATTGGAAAGTGAATGTTTGAGGTGTATAGAAGGCATTTATTTCATTTTAAGAAATTTTAATTTTTCACATTTTTCCATGAAAAGTGCCCCCCCCTTTGGGCTCTAAGTGAAAATCTCACTCGACACAAATCAAACAAAAATGTTTCCATGGTGTGTATTGTTGTTCATTTTCATGAAATAAACAAAATAAAACCCAGAATAAATCCTGAAAGACAAGAAATGAGCATAAAAGATGCTTCAGCGCTAGTGTTAATGCTATTAAAAGAGCCCAAATTTCTAAAAAAATTGCGAAAAAACAACAATCTTCTGTTTTAGAGTGAATGTTTGAGATGTATAGAAGGCATTTATTTCATTTTTAGAAATTTTAATTTTTCACATTTTTCCATGAAAAGTGCCAATACCCCCCCATTTGGGTTCTAGGTTAAAATCTCACACGACACAAATCAAACAAAAATGTTTCCATGGTGTGTATTGTTGTTCATTTTCATGAAATAAACAAAATAAAACCCAGAATAAATCCTGAAAGACAATAAATGAACATAAAAAATGCTTCAGCGCTAGTGTTAATGTTACTAAAAGAGCCCAAATTTCTAAAAACATTGCGAAAAACAACATTTTTCCGTTTTAAAGTGAATGTTTGAGGTGTATAGAAGGCATTTATTTCATTTTTAGAAATTTTAATTTTTCACATTTTTCCATGAAAAGTGCCAATACCCCCCCCTTTGGGTTCTAGGTGAAAATCTCACTCGACACAAATCAAACTAAAATGTTTCCATGGTGTGTATTAATGTTCATTTTCATCAAATAAACAAAATAAAACCCAGAATAAATCCTGAAAGACAAGAAATGAGCATAAAAGATGCTTCAGCGCTAGTGTTTATGTTACTAAAAGAGCCCAAATTTCTTAAAATATTGCGAAAAATAACAATCTTCTGTTTTAAAGTGAATGTTCGAGGTGTATAGAAGCCATTTATTTCATTTTTAGAAATTTTAATTGTTCACATTTTTCCATGAAAAGTGCCAATACCCCCCCCTTTGGGTTCTAGGTGAAAATCTCACTCTTCACAAATCAAACAAAAATGTTTCCATGGAGTGTTTTGTTGTTCATTTTCATGAAATAAACAAAATAAAACCCAGAATAAATCCTGAAAGACAAGAAATGAGCATAAAAGATGCTTCAGCGCTTGTGTTAATGTTACTAAAAGAGCCCAAATTTCTAAAAATATTGCGAAAAAAAACATTTTTCTGTTTTAAAGTGAATGTTTGAGGTGTATAGAAGGCATTTATTTCATTTTAAGAAATTTTAATTTTTCACATTTTTCCATGAAAAGTGCCAATACCCCCCCTTTGGGTTCTAGGTGAAAATCTCACTCGACACAAATCAAACAAAAATGTTTCCATGGTGTGTATTGTTGTTCATTTTCATGAAATAAACAAAATAAAACCCAGAATAAATCCTGAAAGACAATAAATGAACATAAAAGATGCTTCAGCGCTAGTGTTAATGTTACTAAAAGAGCCCAAATTTCTAAAAAAATTGCGAAAAACAACAATCTTCTGTTTTAGAGTGAATGTTTGAGGTGTATAGAAGGCATTTATTTCATTTTTAGAAATTTTAATTTTTCACATTTTTCCATGAAAAGGGCCAATACCCCCCCTTTGGGTTCTAGGTTAAAATCTCACTCGACACAAATCAAACAAAAATGTTTCCATGGTGTGTATGGTTGTTCATTTTCATGAAATAAACAAAATAAAACCAAGGATAAATCCTGGAAGACAATAAATGAGCATAAAAGATGCTTCAGCGCTAGTGTTAATTTTACTAAAAGAGCCCAAATTTCTAAAAATATTGCGAAAAACAACAATCTTCTGTTTTAAAGTGAATGTTCGAGGTGTATAGAAGGCATTTATTTCATTTTTAGAAATATTAATTTTTCACATTTTTCCATGAAAAGTGCCAATACCCTTTGGGTTCTAGGTGAAAATCTCACTCGACACAAATCAAACAAAAATGTTTCCATGGTGTGTATTGTTGTTCATTTTCATGAAATAAACAAAATAAAACCCAGAATAAATCCTGAAAGACAAGAAATGAGCAAAAAGATTCTTCAGCGCTAGTGTTAATGATACTAAAAGAGCCCAAATTTCTAAAAATATTGCGAAAAACAACATTTTTCAGTTTTAAAGTGAATGTTTGAGGTGTATAGAAGGCATTTATTTCATTTTAAGAAGTTTTAATTTTTCACATTTTTCCATGAAAAGTGTCAATACCCCCCCTTTGGGTTCTAGGTGAAAATATCACTCGACAGAAATCAAACAAGATGTTTCCATGGTGTGTATTGTTGTTCATTTTCATGAAATAAACAAAATAAAACAAAGGATAAATCCTGAAAGACAATAAATGAGCAAAAAGATTCTTCAGCGCTAGTGTTAATGTTACTAAAAGAGCCCAAATTTCTAAAAATATTGCGAAAAACAACATTTTTCTGTTTTAAAGTGAATGTTTGAGGTGTATAGAAGGCATTTATTTCAATTTAAGAAATTTTAATTTTTCACATTTTTCCATGAAAAGTGTCAATACCCCCCCCTTTGGGTTCTAGGTGAAAATTGCACTCGATACAAATCAAACAAAAATGTTTCCATGGTGTGTATTGTTGTTCATTTTCATGAAATAAAAGAAATAAAACCCAGAATAAATCCTGAAAGACAATAAATGAGCATAAAATATGCTTCAGGGCTAGTGTTAATGTTACTAAAAGAGCCCAAATTTCTAAAAATATTGCGAAAAATAACATTCTTCTGTTTTAAAGTGAATGTTTGAGGAGTATAGAAGGCATTTATTTTATTTTAAGAAATTTTAATTTTTCACATTTTTCCATGAAAAGTGCCAATACCCCCCCCTTTGGGTTCTAGGTGAAAATCTCACTCGTCACAAATCAAACAAAAATGTGTCCATGGTGTGTATTGTTGTTCATTTTCATGAAATAAAAAAAATAAAACCCAGAATAAATCCTGAAAGACAAGAAATGAGCATAAAAGATGCTTCAGCGCTAGTGTTAATGTTACTAAAAGAGCCCAAATTTCTAAAAATATTGCGAAAAACAACATTTTTCTGTTTTAGAGTGAAAGTTTGAGGTGTATAGAAGGCATTTATTTCATTTTAAGAAATTTTAATTTTTCATATTTTTCAATGAAAAGTGCCAATACCCCCCCCTTTGGGTTCTAGGTGAAAATCTCACTCGACACAAATCAAACAAAAATGTTTCCATGGTGTGCTTGGTTGTTCATTTTAATGAAATAAACAAAATAAAACCAAGGATAAATCATGAAAGACAATAAATGAGCATAAAAGATGCTTCAGCGCTAGTGTTAATGTTACTAAAAGAGCCCATTTTTCTAAAAATATTGCGAAAAACAACAATCTTCTGTTTTAAAGTGAATGTTCGAGGTGTATAGAAGGCATTTATTTCATTTTAAGAAATTTTAATTTTTCACATTTTTCCATGAAAAGTGTCAATACCCCTTTGGGTTCTAGGTGAAAATCTCCCTCGACACAAATCAAACAAAAATGTTTCCATGGTGTGTATTAATGTTCATTTTCATCAAATAAACAAAATAAAACCCAGAATAAATCCTGAAAGACAAGAAATGAGCATAAAAGCTGCTTCAGCGCTAGTGTTAATGTTACTAAAAGAGCCCAAATTTCTATAAATATATACGAAAAACAACAATCTTCTGTTTTATTGTGAATGTTTGAGGTGTATAGAAGGCATTTATTTCATTTTTAGAAATTTTAATTTTTCACATTTTTCCATGAAAAGTGTCAATACCCCCCCCTTTGGGTTCTAGGTGAAAATCTCACTCGACACAAATCAAACAAAAATGTTTCCATGGTGTGTATGGTTGTTCATTTTCATGAAATAAACAAAATAAAACCAAGGATAAATCCTGAAAGATAATAAATGAGCATAAAAGATGCTTCAGCGCTAGTGTTAATGTTACTAAAAGAGCCCAAATTTCTAAAAATATTGCGAAAAACCACATTTTTCTGTTTTAAAGTGAATGTTTGAGGTGTATAGAAGGCATTTATTTCATTTTAAGAAATTTTAATTTTTCACATTTTTCCATGAAAAGTGTCAATACCCCTTTGGGTTCTAGGTGAAAATCTCACTCGACACAAATCAAACAAAAATGTTTCCATGGTGTGTAATAATGTTCATTTTCATCAAATAAACAAATTAAAACCCAGAATAAATCCTGAAAGACAATAAATGAGCATAAAAGATGCTTCAGCGCTAGTGTTAATGTTACTAAAGAGCCCAAATTTCTAAAAATAATGCGAAAAACCACAATCTTCTGTTGTAAAGTGAATGTTCGAGTTGTATAGAAGCTATTTATTTCATTTTTAGAAATTTTATTTTTTCACATTTTTCCATGAAAAGTGCCAATACCCCTTAGGGTTCTAGGTGAAAATCTCACTCGACAGAAATCAAACAAGATGTTTCCATGGTGTGTATTGTTGTTCATTTTCATGAAATAAACAAAATAAAACCAAGGATAAATCCTGAAAGACAATAAATGAGCAAAAAGATTCTTAAGCGCTAGTGTTAATGTTACTAAAAGAGCCCAAATTTCTAAAAATATTGCGAAAAACAACATTTTTCTGTTTTAGAGTGAATGTTTGAGGTGTATAGAAGGCATTTATTTCATTTTTAGAAATTTTAATTTTTCACATTTTTCCATGAAAAGTGCCAATACCCCCCCCTTTGGGTTCTAGGTGAAAATCTCACTCTTCACAATTTCAAACAAAAATGTTTCCATGGTGTGTATTGTTGTTCATTTTCATGAAATAAACAAAATAAAACCAAGGATAAATCCTGAAAGACAATAAATGAGCAAAAAGATTCTTCAGCGCTAGTGTTAATGTTACTAAAAGAACCCAAATTTCTAAATATATTGCGAAAAACAACATTTTTCTGTTTTAAAGTGAATGTTTGACGTGTATAGAAGGCATTTATTTCATTTTAAGAAATTTTAATTTTTCACATTTTTCCATGAAAAGTGTCAATACCCCCCCCTTTGGGTTCAAGGTGAAAATCTCACTCGACACAAATCAAACAAAAATGTTTCCATGGTGTGTATTGTTGTTCATTTTCATGAAATAAACAAAATAAAACCAAGGATAAATCCTGAAAGACAATAAATGAGCATAAAATATGCTTCAAGGCTAGTGTTAATGTTACTAAAAGAGCCCAAATTTCTAAAAATAATGCGAAAAACCACAATCTTCTGTTTTAAAATGAATGTTTGAGGTGTATAGAAGGCATTTATTTCATTTTAAGAAATTTTAATTTTTCACATTTTTCCACGAAAATTGCCAATACCCCCCCCTTTGGGTACTAGGTGAAAATCTCACTCGAAACAAATCAAACAAAAATGTTTCCATGGTGTGTATTGTTGTTCATTTTCATGAAATAAACAAAATAAAACCCAGAATAAATCCTGAAAGACAATAAATGAGCAAAAAGATTCTTCAGCGCTAGTGTTAATGTTACTAAAAGAGCCCAAATTTCTAAAAATATTGCGAAAAACAACATTTTTCTGTTTTAAAGTGAATGTTTGAGGTGTATAGAAGGCATTTATTTCAATTTAAGAAATTTTAATTTTTCACATTTTTTCATGAAAAGTGTCAATACCCCCCCCTTTGGGTTCTAGGTGAAAATCGCACTCGAAACAAATCAAACAAAAATGTTTCCATGGTGTGTATTGTTGTTCATTTTCATGAAATAAACAAAATAAAACCCAGAATAAATCCTAAGAGACAATAAATGAGCATAAAATATGCTTCAGGGCTAGTGTTAATGTTACTAAAAGAGCCCAAATTTCTAAAAATATTGCGAAAAATAACAATCTTCTGTTTTAAAGTGAATGTTTGAGGTGTATAGAAGGCATTAATTTCATTTTAAGAAATTTTAATTTTTCACATTTTTCCATGAAAAGTGCCAATACCCCCCCCTTTGGGTTCTAGGTGAAAATCTCACTCAACACAAATAAAACAAAAATGTTTCCATGGTGTGTATTGTTGTTCATTTTCATGAAATAAACAAAATAAAACCCAGAATAAATCCTGAAAGACAAGAAATGAGCATAAAAGATGCTTCAGCGCTAGTGTTAATGTTACTAAAAGAGCCCAAATTTCTAAAAATATTGCGAAAAACAACATTTTTCTGTTTTAGAGTGAAAGTTTGAGGTGTATAGAAGGCATTTATTTCATTTTAAGAAATTTTAATTTTTCATATTTTTCAAAGAAAAGTGCCAGTACCCTTTGGGTTCTAGTTGAAAATCTCACTCGACACAAATCAAACAAAAATGTTTCCATGGTGTGTATGGTTGTTCATTTTAATGAAATAAACAAAATAAAACCAAGGATAAATCCTGAAAGACAATCAATGAGCATAAAAGATGCTTCAGCGCTAGTGTTAATGTTACTAAAAGAGCCCATTTTTCTAAAAATATTGCGAAAAACATAAATCTTCTGTTTTAAAGTGAATGTTCGAGGTGTATAGAAGGCATTTATTTCATTTTAAGAATTTTTAATTTTTCACATTTTTCCATGAAAAGTGTCAATACCCCTTTTGGTTCTAGGTGAAAATCTCACTCGACACAAATCAAACAAAAATGTTTCCATGGTGTGTATTAATGTTCATTTTAATCAAATAAACAAAATAAAACCCAGAATAAATCCTGAAAGACAAGAAATGAGCATAAAAGCTTCTTCAGCGCTAGTGGTAATGTTACTAAAAGAGCCCAAATTTCTAAAAATATTGCGAAAAACAACAATCTTCTGTTTTATAGTGAATGTTTGAGGTGTATAGAAGGCATTTATTTCATTTTTAGAAATTTTAATTTTTCACATTTTTCCATGAAAAGTGTCAATACCCCCCCCTTAGGGTTCTAGGTGAAAATCTCACCCGACACAAATCAAACAAAAATGTTTCCAAGGTGTGTATTGTTGTTCATTTTCATGAAATAAACAAAATAAAACCCATAATAAATCCTGAAAGACAATAAATGAGCATTAAATATGCTTCAGGGCTAGTGTTAATGTCACTAAAAGAGCCCAAATTTCTAAAAATATTGCGAAAAACAACAATCTTCTGTTTTAAAGTAAATGTTTGAGGTGTATAGAAGGCATTTATTTCATTTTAAGAAATTTTAATTTTTCACATTTTTCCATGAAAAGTTCCAACACCCCCCCCTTTGGTTTCTAGGTGAAAATCTCACTCGACACAAATCAAACAAAAATGTTTCCATGGTGTGTAATAATGTTCATTTTCATCAAATAAACAAATTAAAACCCAGAATAAATCCTGAAAGACAATAAATGAGCATAAAAGATGCTTCAGCGCTAGTGTTAATGTTACGAAAGAGCCCAAATTTCTAAAAATATTGCGAAAAACCACAATCTTCTGTTGTAAAGTGAATGTTCGAGTTGTATAGAAGCTATTTATTTCATTTTTAGAAATTTTATTTTTTCACATTTTTCCATGAAAAGTGCCAATACCCCTTAGGGTTCTAGGTGAAAATCTCACTCGACAGAAATCAAACAAGATGTTTCCATGGTGTGTATTGTTGTTCATTTTCATGAAATAAACAAAATAAAACCAAGGATAAATCCTGAAAGACAATAAATGAGCAAAAAGATTCTTCAGCGCTAGTGTTAATGTTACTAAAAGAGCCCAAATTTCTAAAAATATTGCGAAAAACAACATTTTTCTGTTTTAGAGTGAATGTTTGAGGTGTATAGAAGGCATTTATTTCATTTTTAGAAATTTTTATTTTTCACATTTTTCCATGAAAAGTGTCAATACCCCCCCCTTTGGGTTTTAGGTGAAAATCTCACTCGACAGAAATCAAACAAGATGTTTCCATGGTGTGTATTGTTGTTCCGTTTCATGAAATAAACAAAATAAAACCAAGGATAAATCCTGAAAGACAATAAATGAGCAAAAAGATTCTTCAGCGCTAGTGTTAATGTTACTAAAAGAGCCCAAATTTCTAAAAATATTGCGAAAAACAACATTTTTCTGTTTTAAAGTGAATGTTCGAGGTGTATAGAAGGCATTTATTTCATTTTAAGAAATTTTAATTTTTCACATTTTTCCATGAAAAGTGTCAATACCCCTTTGGGTTCTAGGTGAAAATCTCCCTCGACACAAATCAAACAAAAATGTTTCCATGGTGTGTATTAATGTTCATTTTCATCAAATAAACAAAATAAAACCCAGAATAAATCCTGAAAGACAAGAAATGAGCATAAAAGCTGCTTCAGCGCTAGTGTTAATGTTACTAAAAGAGCCCAAATTTCTAAAAATATTGCGAAAAACAACATTTTTCTGTTTTAAAGTGAATGTTCGAGGTGTATAGAAGGCATTTATTTCATTTTTAGAAATTTTAATTTTTCACATTTTTCCATGAAAAGTGTCAATACCCCCCCCTTTGGGTTCTAGGTGAAAATCTCACTCGACACAAATCAAACAAAAATGTTTCCATGGTGTGTATGGTTGTTCATTTTCATGAAATAAACAAAATAAAACCAAGGATAAATCCTGAAAAATAATAAATGAGCATAAAAGATGCTTCAGCGCTAGTGTTAATGTTACTAAAAGAGCCCAAATTTCTAAAAATATTGCGAAAAACCACATTTTTCTGTTTTAAAGTGAATGTTTGAGGTGTATAGAAGGCATTTATTTCATTTTAAGAAATTTTAATTTTTCACATTTTTCCATGAAAAGTGTCAATACCCCTTTGGGTTCTAGGTGAAAATCTCACTCGACACAAATCAAACAAAAATGTTTCCATGGTGTGTAATAATGTTCATTTTCATCAAATAAACAAATTAAAACCCAGAATAAATCCTGAAAGACAATAAATGAGCATAAAAGATGCTTCAGCGCTAGTGTTAATGTTACTAAAGAGCCCAAATTTCTAAAAATAATGCGAAAAACCACAATCTTCTGTTGTAAAGTGAATGTTCGAGTTGTATAGAAGCTATTTATTTCATTTTTAGAAATTTTATTTTTTCACATTTTTCCATGAAAAGTGCCAATACCCCTTAGGGTTCTAGGTGAAAATCTCACTCGACAGAAATCAAACAAGATGTTTCCATGGTGTGTATTGTTGTTCATTTTCATGAAATAAACAAAATAAAACCAAGGATAAATCCTGAAAGACAATAAATGAGCAAAAAGATTCTTAAGCGCTAGTGTTAATGTTACTAAAAGAGCCCAAATTTCTAAAAATATTGCGAAAAACAACATTTTTCTGTTTTAGAGTGAATGTTTGAGGTGTATAGAAGGCATTTATTTCATTTTTAGAAATTTTAATTTTTCACATTTTTCCATGAAAAGTGCCAATACCCCCCCCTTTGGGTTCTAGGTGAAAATCTCACTCTTCACAATTTCAAACAAAAATGTTTCCATGGTGTGTATTGTTGTTCATTTTCATGAAATAAACAAAATAAAACCAAGGATAAATCCTGAAAGACAATAAATGAGCAAAAAGATTCTTCAGCGCTAGTGTTAATGTTACTAAAAGAACCCAAATTTCTAAATATATTGCGCAAACAACATTTTTCTGTTTTAAAGTGAATGTTTGACGTGTATAGAAGGCATTTATTTCATTTTAAGAAATTTTAATTTTTCACATTTTTCCATGAAAAGTGTCAATACCCCCCCCTTTGGGTTCAAGGTGAAAATCTCACTCGACACAAATCAAACAAAAATGTTTCCATGGTGTGTATTGTTGTTCATTTTCATGAAATAAACAAAATAAAACCAAGGATAAATCCTGAAAGACAATAAATGAGCATAAAATATGCTTCAAGGCTAGTGTTAATGTTACTAAAAGAGCCCAAATTTCTAAAAATATTGCGAAAAACAACAATCTTCTGTTTTCGAGGGAATATTTGAGGTGTATAGAAGGCATTTATTTCATTTTAAGAAATTTTAATTTTTCACATTTTTCCATGAAAATTGCCAATACCCCCCCCTTTGGGTACTAGGTGAAAATCTCACTCGAAACAAATCAAACAAAAATGTTTCCATGGTGTGTATTGTTGTTCATTTTCATGAAATAAACAAAATAAAACCCAGAATAAATCCTGAAAGACAATAAATGAGCAAAAAGATTCTTCAGCGCTAGTGTTAATGTTACTAAAAGAGCCCAAATTTCTAAAAATATTGCGAAAAACAACATTTTTCTGTTTTAAAGTGAATGTTTGAGGTGTATAGAAGGCATTTATTTCAATTTAAGAAATTTTAATTTTTCACATTTTTTCATGAAAAGTGTCAATACCCCCCCCTTTGGGTTCTAGGTGAAAATCTCACTCAACACAAATAAAACAAAAATGTTTCCATGGTGTGTATTGTTGTTCATTTTCATGAAATAAACAAAATAAAACCCAGAATAAATCCTGAAAGACAAGAAATGAGCATAAAAGATGCTTCAGCGCTAGTGTTAATGTTACTAAAAGAGCCCAAATTTCTAAAAATATTGCGAAAAACAACATTTTTCTGTTTTAGAGTGAAAGTTTGAGGTGTATAGAAGGCATTTATTTCATTTTAAGAAATTTTAATTTTTCATATTTTTCAAAGAAAAGTGCCAGTACCCTTTGGGTTCTAGTTGAAAATCTCACTCGACACAAATCAAACAAAAATGTTTCCATGGTGTGTATGGTTGTTCATTTTAATGAAATAAACAAAATAAAACCAAGGATAAATCCTGAAAGACAATCAATGAGCATAAAAGATGCTTCAGCGCTAGTGTTAATGTTACTAAAAGAGCCCATTTTTCTAAAAATATTGCGAAAAACATAAATCTTCTGTTTTAAAGTGAATGTTCGAGGTGTATAGAAGGCATTTATTTCATTTTAAGAAATTTTAATTTTTCACATTTTTCCATGAAAAGTGTCAATACCCCTTTTGGTTCTAGGTGAAAATCTCACTCGACACAAATCAAACAAAAATGTTTCCATGGTGTGTATTAATGTTCATTTTAATCAAATAAACAAAATAAAACCCAGAATAAATCCTGAAAGACAAGAAATGAGCATAAAAGCTTCTTCAGCGCTAGTGGTAATGTTACTAAAAGAGCCCAAATTTCTAAAAATATTGCGAAAAACAACAATCTTCTGTTTTAAAGTGAATGTTTGAGGTGTATAGAAGGCATTTATTTCATTTTTAGAAATTTTAATTTTTCACATTTTTCCATGAAAAGTGTCAATACCCCCCCCTTAGGGTTCTAGGTGAAAATCTCACCCGACACAAATCAAACAAAAATGTTTCCATGGTGTGTATTGTTGTTCATTTTCATGAAATAAACAAAATAAAACCCATAATAAATCCTGAAAGACAATAAATGAGCATTAAATATGCTTCAGGGCTAGTGTTAATGTCACTAAAAGAGCCCAAATTTCTAAAAATATTGCGAAAAACAACAATCTTCTGTTTTAAAGTAAATGTTTGAGGTGTATAGAAGGCATTTATTTCATTTTAAGAAATTTTAATTTTTCACATTTTTCCATGAAAAGTTCCAACACCCCCCCCTTTGGTTTCTAGGTGAAAATCTCACTCGACACAAATAAAACAAAAATGTTTCCATGGTGTGTATGGTTGTTCATTTTCATGAAATAAACAAAATAAAACCAAGGATAAATCCTGAAAGATAATAAATGAGCATAAAAGATGCTTCAGCGCAAGTGTTAATGTTATAAAAGAGCCCAAATTTCTAAAAATATTGCGAAAAACAACAATCTTCTGTTTTGAAGTGAATGTTTGAGGTGTATAGAAGGCATTTATTTCATTTTAAGAAATTTTAATTTTTCACATTTTTCCATGAAAAGTGTCAATACCCCTTTGGGTTCTAGGTGAAAATCTCACTCGACACAAATCAAACAAAAATGTTTCCATGGTGTGTAATAATGTTCATTTTCATCAAATAAACAAATTAAAACCCAGAATAAATCCTGAAAGACAATAAATGAGCATAAAAGATGCTTCAGCGCTAGTGTTAATGTTACGAAAGAGCCCAAATTTCTAAAAATATTGCGAAAAACCACAATCTTCTGTTGTAAAGTGAATGTTCGAGTTGTATGGAAGCTATTTACTTCATTTTTAGAAATTTTATTTTTTCACATTTTTCCATGAAAAGTGCCAATACCCCTTAGGGTTCTAGGTGAAAATCTCACTCGACAGAAATCAAACAAGATGTTTCCATGGTGTGTATTGTTGTTCATTTTCATCAAATAAACAAAATAAAACCAAGGATAAATCCTGAAAGACAATAAATGAGCAAAAAGATTCTTCAGCGCTAGTGTTAATGTTACTAAAAGAGCCCAAATTTCTAAAAATATTGCGAAAAACAACATTTTTCTGTTTTAGAGTGAATGTTTGAGGTGTATAGAAGGCATTTATTTCATTTTTAGAAATTTTTATTTTTCACATTTTTCCATGAAAAGTGTCAATACCCCCCCCTTTGGGTTTTAGGTGAAAATCTCACTCGACAGAAATCAAACAAGATGTTTCCATGGTGTGTATTGTTGTTCCGTTTCATGAAATAAACAAAATAAAACCAAGGATAAATCCTGAAAGACAATAAATTAGCAAAAAGATTCTTCAGCGCTAGTGTTAATGTTACTAAAAGAGCCCAAATTTCTAAAAATATTGCGAAAAACAACATTTTTCTGTTTTAAAGTGAATGTTTGAGGTGTATAGAAGGCATTTATTTCATTTTAAGAAATTTTAATTTTTCACATTTTTCCATGAAAAGTGTCAATACCCCCCCCTTTGGGTTCTAGGTGAAAATCTCACTCGACACAAATCAAACAAAAATGTTTCCATGGTGTGTATTGTTGTTCATTTTCATGAAATAAACAAAATAAAACCCAGAATAAATCCTGAAAGACAATAAATGAGCATAAAATATGCTTCAAGGCTAGTGTTAATGTTACTAAAAGAGCCCAAATTTCTAAAAATATTGCGAAAAACAACAATCTTCTGTTTTGAAGTGAATGTTTGAGGTGTATAGAAGGCATTTATTTCATTTTTAGAAATTTTAATTTTTCACATTTTTCCATGAAAAGTGTCAATACCCCTTTGGGTTCAAGGTGAAAATCTCACTCGACACAAATCAAACAAAAATGTTTCCATGGTGTGTATTAATATTCATTTTCATCAAATAAACAAAATAAAACCCAGAATAAATCCTGAAACACAAGAAATGAGCATAAAAGATGCTTCAGCGCTAGTGTTAATGTTACTAAAAGAGCCCAAATTTCTAAAAATATTGCGAAAAACAACAATCTTCTGTTTGATAGTGAATGTTTGAGGTGTATAGAAGGCATTTATTTCATTTTTAGAAATTTTAATTTTTCACATTTTTCCATGAAAAGTGCCAATACCCCCCCCTTTGGGTTCTAGGTGAAAATCTCATTCGACAGAAATCAAACAAGATATTTCCATGGCGTGTATTGTTGTTCATTTTCATGAAATAAACAAAATAAAACCAAGGATAAATCCTGAAAGACAATAAATGAGCAAAAAGATTCTTCAGCGCTAGTGTTAATGTTACTAAAAGAGCCCAAATTTCTAAAAATATTGCGAAAAACAACATTTTTCTGTTTTAAAGTGAATGTTTGAGGTGTATAGAAGGCATTTATTTCATTTTAAGAAATTTTAATTTTTCACATTTTTCCATGAAAAGTGTCAATACCCCCCCCTTTGGGTTCTAGGTGAAAATCTCACTCGACACAATTCAAACAAAAATGTTTCCATGGTGTGTATTGTTGTTCATTTTCATGAAATAAACAAAATAAAACCCAGAATAAATCCTGAAAGACAATAAATGAGCATAAAATATGCTTCAGGGCTAGTGTTAATGTTACTAAAAGAGCCCAAATTTCTAAAAATATTGCGAAAAACCACAATCTTCTGTTTTAAAATGAATGTTTGAGGTGTAGAGCATTTATTTCATTTTAAGAAATTTTAATTTTTCACATTTTTCCATGAAAAGTGCCAATACCCCCCCCTTTGGGTTCTAGGTGAAAATCTCACTCGCCACAAATCAAACAAAAATGTTTCCATGGTGTGTATTGTTGTTCATTTTCATGAAATAAACAAAATAAAACCCAGAATAAATCCTGAAAGACAAGAAATGAGCATAAAAGATGCTTCAGGGCTACTGTTAATGTTACTTAAAGAGCCCAAATTTCTAAAAATATTGCGAAAAACAACAATCTTCTGTTTTAAAGCGAATGTTTGAGGTGTATAAAAGGCATTTATTTCATTTTAAGAAATTTTAATTTTTCACATTTTTCCATGAAAAGTGCCAATACCCCCCCCTTTGGGTTCTAGGTGAAAATCTCACTCGACACAAATCAAACAAAAATGTTTCCATGGTGTGTATTGTTGTTCATTTTCATGAAATAAACAAAATAAAACCCAGAATAAATCCTGAAAGACAAGAAATGAGCATTAAAGATGCTTCAGCGCTAGTGTTAATGTTACTAAAAGAGCCCAAATTTCTAAAAATATTGCGAAAAACAACAATCTTCTGTTTTAAAGTGAATGTTCAAGGTGTATAGAAGGCATTTATTTCATTTTTAGAAATTTTAATTTTTCACATTTTTCCATGAAAAGTGCCAATACCCCCCCTTTGGGTTCTAGGTGAAAATCTCACTCGACACAAATCAAACAAAAATGTTTCCATGGTGTGTATGGTTGTTCATTTTCATGAAATAAACAAAATAAAACCAAGGATAAATCCTAAAAGACAATAAATGAGCATAAAAGATGCTTCAGCGCTAGTGTTAATGTTACTAAAAGAGCCCAAATTTCTAAAAATATTGCGAAAAACAACATTTTTCTGTTTTAGAGTGAATGTTTGAGGTGTATAGAAGGCATTTATTTCATTTTAAGAAATTTTAATTTTTCACATTTTTCCATGAAAAGTGCCAATACCCCCCCCTTTGGGTTCTAGGTGAAAATCTCACTCGACACATATCAAACAAAAATGTTTCCATGGTTTGTATCGTTGTTCATTTTCATCAAATAAACAAAATAAAACCCAGAATAAATCCTGAAAGATAATAAATGAGCATAAAAGATGCTTCAGCGCAAGTGTTAATGTTATAAAAGAGCCCAAATTTCTAAAAATATTGCGAAAAACAACAATCTTCTGTTTTGAAGTGAATGTTTGAGGTGTATAGAAGGCATTTATTTCATTTTAAGAAATTTTAATTTTTCACATTTTTCCATGAAAAGTGTCAATACCCCTTTGGGTTCTAGGTGAAAATCTCACTCGACACAAATCAAACAAAAATGTTTCCATGGTGTGTAATAATGTTCATTTTCATCAAATAAACAAATTAAAACCCAGAATAAATCCTGAAAGACAATAAATGAGCATAAAAGATGCTTCAGCGCTAGTGTTAATGTTACGAAAGAGCCCAAATTTCTAAAAATATTGCGAAAAACCACAATCTTCTGTTGTAAAGTGAATGTTCGAGTTGTATAGAAGCTATTTATTTCATTTTTAGAAATTTTATTTTTTCACATTTTTCCATGAAAAGTGCCAATACCCCTTAGGGTTCTAGGTGAAAATCTCACTCGACAGAAATCAAACAAGATGTTTCCATGGTGTGTATTGTTGTTCATTTTCATGAAATAAACAAAATAAAACCAAGGATAAATCCTGAAAGACAATAAATGAGCAAAAAGATTCTTCAGCGCTAGTGTTAATGTTACTAAAAGAGCCCAAATTTCTAAAAATATTGCGAAAAACAACATTTTTCTGTTTTAGAGTGAATGTTTGAGGTGTATAGAAGGCATTTATTTCATTTTTAGAAATTTTTATTTTTCACATTTTTCCATGAAAAGTGTCAATACCCCCCCCTTTGGGTTTTAGGTGAAAATCTCACTCGACAGAAATCAAACAAGATGTTTCCATGGTGTGTATTGTTGTTCCGTTTCATGAAATAAACAAAATAAAACCAAGGATAAATCCTGAAAGACAATAAATGAGCAAAAAGATTCTTCAGCGCTAGTGTTAATGTTACTAAAAGAGCCCAAATTTCTAAAAATATTGCGAAAAACAACATTTTTCTGTTTTAAAGTGAATGTTTGAGGTGTATAGAAGGCATTTATTTCATTTTAAGAAATTTTAATTTTTCACATTTTTCCATGAAAAGTGTCAATACCCCCCCCTTTGGGTTCTAGGTGAAAATCTCACTCGACACAAATCAAACAAAAATGTTTCCATGGTGTGTATTGTTGTTCATTTTCATGAAATAAACAAAATAAAACCCAGAATAAATCCTGAAAGACAATAAATGAGCATAAAATATGCTTCAAGGCTAGTGTTAATGTTACTAAAAGAGCCCAAATTTCTAAAATTATTGCGAAAAACAACAATCTTCTGTTTTGAAGTGAATGTTTGAGGTGTATAGAAGGCATTTATTTCATTTTTAGAAATTTTAATTTTTCACATTTTTCCATGAAAAGTGTCAATACCCCTTTGGGTTCAAGGTGAAAATCTCACTCGACACAAATCAAACAAAAATGTTTCCATGGTGTGTATTAATATTCATTTTCATCAAATAAACAAAATAAAACCCAGAATAAATCCTGAAACACAAGAAATGAGCATAAAAGATGCTTCAGCGCTAGTGTTAATGTTACTAAAAGAGCCCAAATTTCTAAAAATATTGCGAAAAACAACAATCTTCTGTTTGATAGTGAATGTTTGAGGTGTATAGAAGGCATTTATTTCATTTTTAGAAATTTTAATTTTTCACATTTTTCCATGAAAAGTGCCAATACCCCCCCCTTTGGGTTCTAGGTGAAAATCTCATTCGACAGAAATCAAACAAGATATTTCCATGGCGTGTATTGTTGTTCATTTTCATGAAATAAACAAAATAAAACCAAGGATAAATCCTGAAAGACAATAAATGAGCAAAAAGATTCTTCAGCGCTAGTGTTAATGTTACTAAAAGAACCCAAATTTCTAAAAATATTGCGAAAAACAACATTTTTCTGTTTTAAAGTGAATGTTTGAGGTGTATAGAAGGCATTTATTTCATTTTAAGAAATTTTAATTTTTCACATTTTTCCATGAAAAGTGTCAATACCCCCCCCTTTGGGTTCTAGGTGAAAATCTCACTCGACACAATTCAAACAAAAATGTTTCCATGGTGTGTATTGTTGTTCATTTTCATGAAATAAACAAAATAAAACCCAGAATAAATCCTGAAAGACAATAAATGAGCATAAAATATGCTTCAGGGCTAGTGTTAATGTTACTAAAAGAGCCCAAATTTCTAAAAATATTGCGAAAAACCACAATCTTCTGTTTTAAAATGAATGTTTGAGGTGTAGAGCATTTATTTCATTTTAAGAAATTTTAATTTTTCACATTTTTCCATGAAAAGTGCCAATACCCCCCCCTTTGGGTTCTAGGTGAAAATCTCACTCGACACAAATCAAACAAAAATGTTTCCATGGTGTGTATTGTTGTTCATTTTCATGAAATAAACAAAATAAAACCCAGAATAAATCCTGAAAGACAAGAAATGAGCATAAAAGATGCTTCAGGGCAACTGTTAATGTTACTTAAAGAGCCCAAATTTCTAAAAATATTGCGAAAAACAACAATCTTCTGTTTTAAAGCGAATGTTTGAGGTGTATAAAAGGCATTTATTTCATTTTAAGAAATTTTAATTTTTCACATTTTTCCATGAAAAGTGCCAATACCCCCCCCTTTGGGTTCTAGGTGAAAATCTCACTCGACACAAATCAAACAAAAATGTTTCCATGGTGTGTATTGTTGTTCATTTTCATGAAATAAACAAAATAAAACCCAGAATAAATCCTGAAAGACAAGAAATGAGCATAAAAGATGCTTCAGGGCTACTGTTAATGTTACTTAAAGAGCCCAAATTTCTAAAAATATTGCGAAAAACAACAATCTTCTGTTTTAAAGCGAATGTTTGAGGTGTATAAAAGGCATTTATTTCATTTTAAGAAATTTTAATTTTTCACATTTTTCCATGAAAAGTGCCAATACCCCCCCCCTTTGGGTTCTAGGTGAAAATCTCACTCGACACAAATCAAACAAAAATGTTTCCATGGTGTGTATTGTTGTTCATTTTCATGAAATAAAAAAAAAAAAACCCAGAATAAATCCTGAAAGACAAGAAATGAGCATTAAAGATGCTTCAGCGCTAGTGTTAATGTTACTAAAAGAGCCCAAATTTCTAAAAATATTGCGAAAAACAACAATCCTCTGTTTTAAAGTGAATGTTCAAGGTGTATAGAAGGCATTTATTTCATTTTTAGAAATTTTAATTTTTCACATTTTTCCATGAAAAGTGCCAATACCCCCCCTTTGGGTTCTAGGTGAAAATCTCACTCGACACAAATCAAACAAAAATGTTTCCATGGTTTGTATGGTTGTTCATTTTCATGAAATAAACAAAATAAAACCAAGGATAAATCCTAAAAGACAATAAATGAGCATAAAAGATGCTTCAGCGCTAGTGTTAATGTTACTAAAAGAGCCCAAATTTCTAAAAATATTGCGAAAAACAACATTTTTCTGTTTTAGAGTGAATGTTTGAGGTGTATAGAAGGCATTTATTTCATTTTAAGAAATTTTAATTTTTCACATTTTTCCATGAAAAGTGCCAATACCCCCCCCTTTGGGTTCTAGGTGAAAATCTCACTCGACACAAATCAAACAAAAATGTTTCCATGGTTTGTATCGTTGTTCATTTTCATCAAATAAACAAAATAAAACCCAGAATAAATCCTGAAAGATAATAAATGAGCATAAAAGATGCTTCAGCGCAAGTGTTAATGTTATAAAAGAGCCCAAATTTCTAAAAATATTGCGAAAAACAACAATCTTCTGTTTTGAAGTGAATGTTTGAGGTGTATAGAAGGCATTTATTTCATTTTAAGAAATTTTAATTTTTCACATTTTTCCATGAAAAGTGTCAATACCCCTTTGGGTTCTAGGTGAAAATCTCACTCGACACAAATCAAACAAAAATGTTTCCATGGTGTGTAATAATGTTCATTTTCATCAAATAAACAAATTAAAACCCAGAATAAATCCTGAAAGACAATAAATGAGCATAAAAGATGCTTCAGCGCTAGTGTTAATGTTACGAAAGAGCCCAAATTTCTAAAAATATTGCGAAAAACCACAATCTTCTGTTGTAAAGTGAATGTTCGAGTTGTATAGAAGCTATTTATTTCATTTTTAGAAATTTTATTTTTTCACATTTTTCCATGAAAAGTGCCAATACCCCTTAGGGTTCTAGGTGAAAATCTCACTCGACAGGAATCAAACAAGATGTTTCCATGGTGTGTATTGTTGTTCATTTTCATGAAATAAACAAAATAAAACCAAGGATAAATCCTGAAAGACAATAAATGAGCAAAAAGATTCTTCAGCGCTAGTGTTAATGTTACTAAAAGAGCCCAAATTTCTAAAAATATTGCGAAAAACAACATTTTTCTGTTTTAAAGTGAATGTTTGAGGTGTATAGAAGGCATTTATTTCATTTTAAGAAATTTTAATTTTTCACATTTTTCCATGAAAAGTGTCAATACCCCCCCCTTTGGGTTCTAGGTGAAAATCTCACTCGACACAAATCAAACAAAAATGTTTCCATGGTGTGTATTGTTGTTCATTTTCATGAAATAAACAAAATAAAACCCAGAATAAATCCTGAAAGACAATAAATGAGCATAAAATATGCTTCAAGGCTAGTGTTAATGTTACTAAAAGAGCCCAAATTTCTAAAATTATTGCGAAAAACAACAATCTTCTGTTTTGAAGTGAATGTTTGAGGTGTATAGAAGGCATTTATTTCATTTTTAGAAATTTTAATTTTTCACATTTTTCCATGAAAAGTGTCAATACCCCTTTGGGTTCAAGGTGAAAATCTCACTCGACACAAATCAAACAAAAATGTTTCCATGGTGTGTATTAATATTCATTTTCATCAAATAAACAAAATAAAACCCAGAATAAATCCTGAAACACAAGAAATGAGCATAAAAGATGCTTCAGCGCTAGTGTTAATGTTACTAAAAGAGCCCAAATTTCTAAAAATATTGCGAAAAACAACAATCTTCTGTTTGATAGTGAATGTTTGAGGTGTATAGAAGGCATTTATTTCATTTTTAGAAATTTTAATTTTTCACATTTTTCCATGAAAAGTGCCAATACCCCCCCCTTTGGGTTCTAGGTGAAAATCTCATTCGACAGAAATCAAACAAGATATTTCCATGGCGTGTATTGTTGTTCATTTTCATGAAATAAACAAAATAAAACCAAGGATATATCCTGAAAGACAATAAATGAGCAAAAAGATTCTTCAGCGCTAGTGTTAATGTTACTAAAAGAGCCCAAATTTCTAAAAATATTGCGAAAAACAACATTTTTCTGTTTTAAAGTGAATGTTTGAGGTGTATAGAAGGCATTTATTTCATTTTAAGAAATTTTAATTTTTCACATTTTTCCATGAAAAGTGTCAATACCCCCCCCTTTGGGTTCTAGGTGAAAATCTCACTCGACACAATTCAAACAAAAATGTTTCCATGGTGTGTATTGTTGTTCATTTTCATGAAATAAACAAAATAAAACCCAGAATAAATCCTGAAAGACAATAAATGAGCATAAAATATGCTTCAGGGCTAGTGTTAATGTTACTAAAAGAGCCCAAATTTCTAAAAATATTGCGAAAAACCACAATCTTCTGTTTTAAAATGAATGTTTGAGGTGTAGAGCATTTATTTCATTTTAAGAAATTTTAATTTTTCACATTTTTCCATGAAAAGTGCCAATACCCCCCCCTTTGGGTTCTAGGTGAAAATCTCACTCGACACAAATCAAACAAAAATGTTTCCATGGTGTGTATTGTTGTTCATTTTCATGAAATAAACAAAATAAAACCCAGAATAAATCCTGAAAGACAAGAAATGAGCATAAAAGATGCTTCAGGGCTACTGTTAATGTTACTTAAAGAGCCCAAATTTCTAAAAATATTGCGAAAAACAACAATCTTCTGTTTTAAAGCGAATGTTTGAGGTGTATAAAAGGCATTTATTTCATTTTAAGAAATTTTAATTTTTCACATTTTTCCATGAAAAGTGCCAATACCCCCCCCTTTGGGTTCTAGGTGAAAATCTCACTCGACACAAATCAAACAAAAATGTTTCCATGTTGTGTATTGTTGTTCATTTTCATGAAATAAACAAAATAAAACCCAGAATAAATCCTGAAAGACAAGAAATGAGCATTAAAGATGCTTCAGCGCTAGTGTTAATGTTACTAAAAGAGCCCAAATTTCTAAAAATATTGCGAAAAACAACAATCTTCTGTTTTAAAGTGAATGTTCAAGGTGTATAGAAGGCATTTATTTCATTTTTAGAAATTTTAATTTTTCACATTTTTCCATGAAAAGTGCCAATACCCCCCCTTTGGGTTCTAGGTGAAAATCTCACTCGACACAAATCAAACAAAAATGTTTCCATGGTGTGTATGGTTGTTCATTTTCATGAAATAAACAAAATAAAACCAAGGATAAATCCTAAAAGACAATAAATGAGCATAAAAGATGCTTCAGCGCTAGTGTTAATGTTACTAAAAGAGCCCAAATTTCTAAAAATATTGCGAAAAACAACATTTTTCTGTTTTAGAGTGAATGTTTGAGGTGTATAGAAGGCATTTATTTCATTTTAAGAAATTTTAATTTTTCACATTTTTCCATGAAAAGTGCCAATACCCCCCCCTTTGGGTTATAGGTGAAAATCTCACTCGACACATATCAAACAAAAATGTTTCCATGGTTTGTATCGTTGTTCATTTTCATCAAATAAACAAAATAAAACCCAGAATAAATCCTGAAAGATAATAAATGAGCATAAAAGATGCTTCAGCGCAAGTGTTAATGTTATAAAAGAGCCCAAATTTCTAAAAATATTGCGAAAAACAACAATCTTCTGTTTTGAAGTGAATGTTTGAGGTGTATAGAAGGCATTTATTTCATTTTAAGAAATTTTAATTTTTCACATTTTTCCATGAAAAGTGTCAATACCCCTTTGGGTTCTAGGTGAAAATCTCACTCGACACAAATCAAACAAAAATGTTTCCATGGTGTGTAATAATGTTCATTTTCATCAAATAAACAAATTAAAACCCAGAATAAATCCTGAAAGACAATAAATGAGCATAAAAGATGCTTCAGCGCTAGTGTTAATGTTACGAAAGAGCCCAAATTTCTAAAAATATTGCGAAAAACCACAATCTTCTGTTGTAAAGTGAATGTTCGAGTTGTATAGAAGCTATTTATTTCATTTTTAGAAATTTTATTTTTTCACATTTTTCCATGAAAAGTGCCAATACCCCTTAGGGTTCTAGGTGAAAATCTCACTCGACAGAAATCAAACAAGATGTTTCCATGGTGTGTATTGTTGTTCATTTTCATGAAATAAACAAAATAAAACCAAGGATAAATCCTGAAAGACAATAAATGAGCAAAAAGATTCTTCAGCGCTAGTGTTAATGTTACTAAAAGAGCCCAAATTTCTAAAAATATTGCGAAAAACAACATTTTTCTGTTTTAGAGTGAATGTTTGAGGTGTATAGAAGGCATTTATTTCATTTTTAGAAATTTTTATTTTTCACATTTTTCCATGAAAAGTGTCAATACCCCCCCCTTTGGGTTTTAGGTGAAAATCTCACTCGACAGAAATCAAACAAGATGTTTCCATGGTGTGTATTGTTGTTCCGTTTCATGAAATAAACAAAATAAAACCAAGGATAAATCCTGAAAGACAATAAATGAGCAAAAAGATTCTTCAGCGCTAGTGTTAATGTTACTAAAAGAGCCCAAATTTCTAAAAATATTGCGAAAAACAACATTTTTCTGTTTTAAAGTGAATGTTTGAGGTGTATAGAAGGCATTTATTTCATTTTAAGAAATTTTAATTTTTCACATTTTTCCATGAAAAGTGTCAATACCCCCCCCTTTGGGTTCTAGGTGAAAATCTCACTCGACACAAATCAAACAAAAATGTTTCCATGGTGTGTATTGTTGTTCATTTTCATGAAATAAACAAAATAAAACCCAGAATAAATCCTGAAAGACAATAAATGAGCATAAAATATGCTTCAAGGCTAGTGTTAATGTTACTAAAAGAGCCCAAATTTCTAAAATTATTGCGAAAAACAACAATCTTCTGTTTTGAAGTGAATGTTTGAGGTGTATAGAAGGCATTTATTTCATTTTTAGAAATTTTAATTTTTCACATTTTTCCATGAAAAGTGTCAATACCCCTTTGGGTTCAAGGTGAAAATCTCACTCGACACAAATCAAACAAAAATGTTTCCATGGTGTGTATTAATATTCATTTTCATCAAATAAACAAAATAAAACCCAGAATAAATCCTGAAACACAAGAAATGAGCATAAAAGATGCTTCAGCGCTAGTGTTAATGTTACTAAAAGAGCCCAAATTTCTAAAAATATTGCGAAAAACAACAATCTTCTGTTTGATAGTGAATGTTTGAGGTGTATAGAAGGCATTTATTTCATTTTTAGAAATTTTAATTTTTCACATTTTTCCATGAAAAGTGCCAATACCCCCCCCTTTGGGTTCTAGGTGAAAATCTCATTCGACAGAAATCAAACAAGATATTTCCATGGCGTGTATTGTTGTTCATTTTCATGAAATAAACAAAATAAAACCAAGGATAAATCCTGAAAGACAATAAATGAGCAAAAAGATTCTTCAGCGCTAGTGTTAATGTTACTAAAAGAGCCCAAATTTCTAAAAATATTGCGAAAAACAACATTTTTCTGTTTTAAAGTGAATGTTTGAGGTGTATAGAAGGCATTTATTTCATTTTAAGAAATTTTAATTTTTCACATTTTTCCATGAAAAGTGTCAATACCCCCCCCTTTGGGTTCTAGGTGAAAATCTCACTCGACACAATTCAAACAAAAATGTTTCCATGGTGTGTATTGTTGTTCATTTTCATGAAATAAACAAAATAAAACCCAGAATAAATCCTGAAAGACAATAAATGAGCATAAAATATGCTTCAGGGCTAGTGTTAATGTTACTAAAAGAGCCCAAATTTCTAAAAATATTGCGAAAAACCACAATCTTCTGTTTTAAAATGAATGTTTGAGGTGTAGAGCATTTATTTCATTTTAAGAAATTTTAATTTTTCACATTTTTCCATGAAAAGTGCCAATACCCCCCCCTTTGGGTTCTAGGTGAAAATCTCACTCGACACAAATCAAACAAAAATGTTTCCATGGTGTGTATTGTTGTTCATTTTCATGAAATAAACAAAATAAAACCCAGAATAAATCCTGAAAGACAAGAAATGAGCATAAAAGATGCTTCAGGGCAACTGTTAATGTTACTTAAAGAGCCCAAATTTCTAAAAATATTGCGAAAAACAACAATCTTCTGTTTTAAAGCGAATGTTTGAGGTGTATAAAAGGCATTTATTTCATTTTAAGAAATTTTAATTTTTCACATTTTTCCATGAAAAGTGCCAATACCCCCCCCTTTGGGTTCTAGGTGAAAATCTCACTCGACACAAATCAAACAAAAATGTTTCCATGGTGTGTATTGTTGTTCATTTTCATGAAATAAACAAAATAAAACCCAGAATAAATCCTGAAAGACAAGAAATGAGCATTAAAGATGCTTCAGCGCTAGTGTTAATGTTACTAAAAGAGCCCAAATTTCTAAAAATATTGCGAAAAACAACAATCTTCTGTTTTAAAGTGAATGTTCAAGGTGTATAGAAGGCATTTATTTCATTTTTAGAAATTTTAATTTTTCACATTTTTCCATGAAAAGTGCCAATACCATGCAAATGGCCCCCCTTTGGGTTCTAGGTGAAAATCTCACTCGACACAAATCAAACAAAAATGTTTCCATGGTGTGTATGGTTGTTCATTTTCATGAAATAAACAAAATAAAACCAAGGATAAATCCTAAAAGACAATAAATGAGCATAAAAGATGCTTCAGCGCTAGTGTTAATGTTACTAAAAGAGCCCAAATTTCTAAAAATATTGCGAAAAACAACATTTTTCTGTTTTAGAGTGAATGTTTGAGGTGTATAGAAGGCATTTATTTCATTTTAAGAAATTTTAATTTTTCACATTTTTCCATGAAAAGTGCCAATACCCCCCCCTTTGGGTTCTAGGTGAAAATCTCACTCGACACAAATCAAACAAAAATGTTTCCATGGTTTGTATCGTTGTTCATTTTCATCAAATAAACAAAATAAAACCCAGAATAAATCCTGAAAGACAATAAATGACCATAAAAGATGCTTCAGCGCTAGTGTTAATGTTACTAAAACAGCCCAAATTTCTAAAAATATTGCGAAAAACAACATTTTTCTGTTTTAAAGTGAATGTTTGAGGTGTATAGAAGGCATTAATTTCATTTTTAGAAATTTTAATTTTTCACATTTTTCCATGAAAAGTGCCAATACTTTGGGTTCTAGGTGAAAATCTCACTCGACACAAATCAAACAAAAATGTTTCCATGGTGTGTATTGTTGTTCATTTTCATGAAATAAACAAAATAAAACCCAGAATAAATTCTGAAAGAAAAGAAATGAGCATAAAAGATGCTTCAGCGCTAGTGTTATTGTTACTAAAAGAGCCCAAATTTCTAAAAATATTGCGAAAAACCACAATCTTCTGTTTTAAAGTGAATGTTCGAGGTGTATAGAAGGCATTTATTTCATTTTTAGAAATTTTATTTTTTCACAATTTTCCATGAAAAGTGCCAATACCCCCCCCCCTTTGGGTTCTAGGTGAAAATCTCACTCAACATATCACACAAAAATCTTTCCATGGTGTTTATTGTTGTTCATTTTCATCGAATAAACAAAATAAAACCAAGGATAAATCCTGAAAGACAATAAATGAGCATAAAAGATGCTTCAGCGCTAGTGTTAATGTTACTAAAAAAGCCCAAATTTCTAAAAATATTGCGAAAAACAACAATCTTCTGTTTTAAAGTGAATTTCGAGGTGTATAGAAGGCATTTATTTCATTTTAAGGAATTTTAATTTTTCACATTTTTCCATGAAAAGTGCCAATACCCCCCCCTTTGGGTTCTAGGTGAAAATCTCACTCGACACAAATCAAACAAAAATGTTTCCATGGTGTGTATGGTTGTTCATTTTCATGAAATAAACAAAACAAAACCCAGAATAAATCCTGAAAGACAATAAATGAGCATAAAAGATGCTTCAGCGCTAGTGTCAATGTTACTAAAAGAGCCCAAATTTCTAAAAATATTGCGAAAAACAACAATCTTCTGTTTTAAAGTGAATGTTCGAGGTGTATAGAAGGCATTTATTTCATTTTTAGAAATTTTAATTTTTCACATTTTTCCATGAAAAGTGCCTTTGGGTTCTAGGTGAAAATCTCACTCGACACAAATCAAACAAAAATGTTTCCATGGTGTGTATTGTTGTTAATTTTCATCAAATAAACAAAATAAAACCCAGAATAAATCCTGAAAGACAAGAAATGAGCATAAAAGATGCTTCAGCGCTAGTGTTATTGTTACTAAAAGAGCCCAAATTTCTAAAAATATTGCGAAAAACCACAATCTTCTGTTTTAAAGTGAATGTTCGAGGTGTATAGAAGGCATTTATTTCATTTTTAGAAATTTTATTTTTTCACAATTTTCCATGAAAAGTGCCAATACCCTCCCCCTTTGGGATCTAGGTGAAAATCTCACCAAACATATCACACAAAAATCTTTCCATGGTGTGTATTGTTGTTCATTTTCATCGAATAAACAAAATAAAACCCAGAATAAATCCATAAAGACAAGAAATGAGCATAAAAGATGCTTCAGCGCTAGTGTTAGAGTTACTAAAAGAGCCCAAATTTCTAAAAATATTGCGAAAAACAACATTTTTCTGTTTTAGAGTGAATGTTTGAGGTGTATAGAAGGCATTTATTTCATTTTAAGAAATTTTAATTTTTCACATTTTTCCATGAAAAGTGCCAATACCCCCCCCCTTTGGATTCTAGGTGAAAATCTCACTCGACACAAATCAAACAAAAATGTTTCCATGGTGTGTATTAATGTTCATTTTCATCAAATAAATAAAATAAAACCCAGAATAAATCCTGAAAGACAAGAAATGAGCATAAAAGATGCTTCAGCGCTAGTGTTAATGTTACTAAAAGAGCCCAAATTTCTAAAAATATTGCGAAAAACCACAATCTTCTGTTGTAAAGTGAATGTTCGAGGTGTATAGAAGGCATTTATTTCATTTTTAGAAATTTTATTTTTTCACATTTTTCCATGAAGAGTGCCAATACCCCTTAGGGTTCTAGGTGAAAATCTCACTCAACACATATCACACAAAAATGTTTCCATGGTGTGTATTGTTGTTAATTTTCATGAAAAAAACAAAATAAAACCTTGAATAAATCCTGAAAGACAATAAATGAGCATAAAAGATGCTTCAGCGCTAGTGTTAATGTTACTAAAAGAGCCCAAATTTCTAAAAATATTGGGAAAAACAACATTTTTCTGTTTAAGAGTGAATGTTTGAGGTGTATAGGAGGCATTTATTTCATTTTTAGAAATTTTAACTTTTCACATTTTTCCATGAAAAGTGCCAATACCCCCCCTTTGGGTTCTAGGTGAAAATCTCACTCGTCACAAATCAAACAAAAATGTTTCCATGGAGTGTATTGTTGTTCATTTTCATGAAATAAACAAAATAAAACCCAGAATAAATCCTGAAAGACAAGAAATGAGCATAAAAGATGCTTCAGCGCTAGTGTTAATGTTACTAAAAGAGCCCAAATTTCTCAAAATATATTGCGAAAAACAACAATCTTCTGTTTTAAAGTGAATGTTTGAGGTGTATAGAAGGCATTAATTTCATTTTTAGAAATTTTAATTTTTCACATTTTTCCATGAAAAGTGCCAATCCCCCCCCTTTGGGTTCTAGGTGAAAATCTCACTCGACACAAATCAAACAAAAATGTTTCCATGGTGTGTATTGTTGTTCATTTTCATGAAATAAACAAAATAAAACCCAGAATAAATTCTGAAAGAAAAGAAATGAGCATAAAAGATGCTTCAGCGCTAGTGTTATTGTTACTAAAAGAGCCCAAATTTCTAAAAATATTGCGAAAAACCACAATCTTCTGTTTTAAAGTGAATGTTCGAGGTGTATAGAAGGTATTTATTTCATTTTTAGAAATTTTATTTTTTCACAATTTTCCATGAAAAGTGCCAATACCCCCCCCCTTTGGGTTCTAGGTGAAAATCTCACTCAACATATCACACAAAAATCTTTCCATGGTGTGTATTGTTGTTCATTTTCATCGAATAAACAAAATAAAACCAAGGATAAATCCTGAAAGACAATAAATGAGCATAAAAGATGCTTCAGCGCTAGTGTTAATGTTACTAAAAAAGCCCAAATTTCTAAAAATATTGCGAAAAACAACAATCTTCTGTTTTAAAGTGAATTTCGAGGTGTATAGAAGGCATTTATTTCATTTTAAGGAATTTTAATTTTTCACATTTTTCCATGAAAAGTGCCAATACCCCCCCCTTTGGGTTCTAGGTGAAAATCTCACTCAACACAAATCAAACAAAAATGTTTCCATGGTGTGTATGGTTGTTCATTTTCATGAAATAAACAAAACAAAACCCAGAATAAATCCTGAAAGACAATAAATGAGCATAAAAGATGCTTCAGCGCTAGTGTCAATGTTACTAAAAGAGCCCAAATTTCTAAAAATATTGCGAAAAACAACAATCTTCTGTTTTAAAGTGAATGTTCGAGGTGTATAGAAGGCATTTATTTCATTTTTAGAAATTTTAATTTTTCACATTTTTCCATGAAAAGTGCCTTTGGGTTCTAGGTGAAAATCTCACTCGACACAAATCAAACAAAAATGTTTCCATGGTGTGTATTGTTGTTAATTTTCATCAAATAAACAAAATAAAACCCAGAATAAATCCTGAAAGACAAGAAATGAGCATAAAAGATGCTTCAGCGCTAGTGTTATTGTTACTAAAAGAGCCCAAATTTCTAAAAATATTGCGAAAAACCACAATCTTCTGTTTTAAAGTGAATGTTCGAGGTGTATAGAAGGCATTTATTTCATTTTTAGAAATTTTATTTTTTCACAATTTTCCATGAAAAGTGCCAATACCCTCCCCCTTTGGGATCTAGGTGAAAATCTCACCAAACATATCACACAAAAATCTTTCCATGGTGTGTATTGTTGTTCATTTTCATCGAATAAACAAAATAAAACCCAGAATAAATCCATAAAGACAAGAAATGAGCATAAAAGATGCTTCAGCGCTAGTGTTAGAGTTACTAAAAGAGCCCAAATTTCTAAAAATATTGCGAAAAACAACATTTTTCTGTTTTAGAGTGAATGTTTGAGGTGTATAGAAGGCATTTATTTCATTTTAAGAAATTTTAATTTTTCACATTTTTCCATGAAAAGTGCCAATACCCCCCCCCTTTGGATTCTAGGTGAAAATCTCACTCGACACAAATCAAACAAAAATGTTTCCATGGTGTGTATTAATGTTCATTTTCATCAAATAAATAAAATAAAACCCAGAATAAATCCTGAAAGACAAGAAATGAGCATAAAAGATGCTTCAGCGCTAGTGTTAATGTTACTAAAAGAGCCCAAATTTCTAAAAATATTGCGAAAAACCACAATCTTCTGTTGTAAAGTGAATGTTCGAGGTGTATAGAAGGCATTTATGTCATTTTTAGAAATTTTATTTTTTCACATTTTTCCATGAAGAGTGCCAATACCCCTTAGGGTTCTAGGTGAAAATCTCACTCAACACATATCACACAAAAATGTTTCCATGGTGTGTATTGTTGTTAATTTTCATGAAAAAACAAAATAAAACCTTGAATAAATCCTGAAAGACAATAAATGAGCATAAAAGATGCTTCAGCGCTAGTGTTAATGTTACTAAAAGAGCCCAAATTTCTAAAAATATTGGGAAAAACAACATTTTTCTGTTTAAGAGTGAATGTTTGAGGTGTATAGGAGTCATTTATTTCATTTTTAGAAATTTTAACTTTTCACATTTTTCCATGAAAAGTGCCAATACCCCCCCTTTGGGTTCTAGGTGAAAATCTCACTCGACACAAATCAAACAAAAATGTTTCCATGGAGTGTATTGTTGTTCATTTTCATGAAATAAACAAAATAAAACCCAGAATAAATCCTGAAAGACAAGAAATGAGCATAAAAGATGCTTCAGCGCTAGTGTTAATGTTACTAAAAGAGCCCAAATTTCTCAAAATATATTGCGAAAAACAACAATCTTCTGTTTTAAAGTGAATGTTTGAGGTGTATAGAAGGCATTTATTTCATTTTAAGAAATTTTTATTTTTCACATTTTTCCATGAAAAGTGCCAATACCCCCCCCTTTGGGTTCTAGGTGAAAATCTCACTCGACACAAATCAAACAAAAATGTTTCCATGGTGTGTATTGTTGTTCATTTTCATGAAATAAACAAAATAAAACCCAGAATAAATCCTGGAAGACAAGAAATGAGCATAAAAGATGCTTCAGCGCTAGTGTTAATGTTACTAAAAGAGCTCAAATTTCTAAAAATATTGCGAAAAACAACATTTTTCTGTTTTATAGTGAATGTTTGAGGTGTATAGAAGGCATTTATTTCATTTTTAGAAATTTTAATTTTTCACATTTTTCCATGAAAAATGTCAATACCCCCCCCTTAGGGTTCTAGGTGAAAATCTCACTCGACACAAATCATACAAAAATGTTTCCATGGTGTGTATTAAAGTTCATTTTCATCAAATAAACAAAATAAAACCCAGAATAAATCCTGAAAGACAAGAAATGAGCATAAAAGATGCTTCAGCGCTAGTGTTAATGTTACTAAAAGTGCCCAAATTTCTAAAAATATTACGAAAAACAACAATCTTCTGTTTTAAAGTGAATGTTCGAGGTGTATAGAAGGCATTTATTTCATTTTTAGAAATTTTAATTTTTCACATTTTTCCATGAAAAGTGCCAAAACCCCCCGCTTTAGGTTCTCGGTGAAAATATCACTCTACACAAATCAAACAAAAATGTTTCCATGATGTGTATGGTTGTTCATTTTCATGAAATAAACAAAATAAAACCAAGGATAAATCCTGAAAGACAATAAATGAGCATAAAAGATGCTTCAGCGCTAGTGTTAATGTTACTAAAAGAGCCCAAATTTCTAAAAATATTGCGAAAAACAACAATCTTCTGTTTTAAAGTGAATGTTGGAGGTGTATAGAAGGCATTTATTTCATTTTAAGAAATTTTAATTTTTCACATTTTTCCATGAAAAGTGCCAATACCCCCCCCTTTGGGTTCTAGGTGAAAATCTCACTCGACACAAATCAAACAAAAATGTTTCCATGGTGTGTATTGTCGTTCATTTTCATGAAATAAACAAAATAAAACCCAGAATAAATCCTGAATGACAAGAAATGAGCATAAAAGATGCTTCAGCGCTAGTGTTAGAGTTACTAAAAGAGCCCAAATTTCTAAAAAAATTGCGAAAAACAACAATCTTCTGTTTTAGAGTGAATGTTTGAGGTGTATAGAAGATATTTATTTCATTTTTAGAAATTTTAATTTTTCACATTTTTCCATGAAAAGTGCCAATACCCCCCCCTTTGGGTTCTAGGTTAAAATCTCACTCGACACAAATCAAACAAAAATGTTTCCATGGAGTGTATTGTTGTTCATTTTCATGAAATAAACAAAATAAAACCCAGAATAAATCCTGAAAGACAATAAATGAACATAAAAGATGCTTCAGCGCTAGTGTTAATGTTACTAAAAGAGCCCAAATTTCTAAAAATATTGCGAAAAACAACAATCTTCTGTATAAAGTGAATGTTCGAGGTGTATAGAAGGCATTTATTTCATTTTTAGAAATTTTAATTTTTCACATTTTTCCATGAAAAGTGCCTTTGGGTTTTAGGTGAAAATCTCACTCGACACAAATCAAACAAAAATGTTTCCATGGTGTGTATTGTTGTTAATTTTCATCAAATAAACAAAATAAAACCCAGAATAAATCCTGAAAGACAAGAAATGAGCATAAAAGATGCTTCAGCGCTAGTGTTATTGTTACTAAAAGAGCCCAAATTTCTAAAAATAATGCGAAAAACCACAATCTTCTGTTTTAAAGTGAATGTTCGAGGTGTATAGAAGGCATTTATTTCATTTTTAGAAATTTTCTTTTTTCACAATTTTCCATGAAAAGTGCCAATACCCTCCCCCTTTGGGTTCTAGGTGAAAATCTCACCAAACAAATCACACAAAAATCTTTCCATGGTGTGTATTGTTGTTCATTTTCATCGAATAAACAAAATAAAACCAAGAATAAATCCATAAAGACAAGAAATGAGCATAAAAGATGCTTCAGCGCTAGTGTTAGAGTTACTAAAAGAGCCCAAATTTCTAAAAATATTGCGAAAAACAACATTTTTCTGTTTTAGAGTGAATGTTTGAGGTGTATAGAAGGCATTTATTTCATTTTAAGAAATTTTAATTTTTCACATTTTTCCATGAAAACTGCCAATACCCCCCCTTTGGGTTCTAGGTGAAAATCTCACTCGACACAAATCAAACAAAAATGTTTCCATGGTGTGTATTGTTGTTCATTTTCATGAAATAAACAAAATAAAACCCAGAATAAATCCTGAAAGACAATAAATGAGCATAAAAGATGCTTCAGCGCTAGTGTTATTGTTACTAAAAGAGCCCAAATTTCTAAAAATATTGCGAAAAACCACAATCTTCTGTTGTAAAGTGAATGTTCGAGGTGTATAGAAGGCATTTATTTCATTTTTAGAAATTTTATTTTTCCACATTTTTCCATGAAAAGTGCCAATACCCCTTAGGGTTCTAGGTGAAAATCTCACTCAACACATATAACACAAAAATGTTTCCATGGTGTGTATTGTTGTTAATTTTCATGAAAAAACAAAATAAAACCTTGAATAAATCCTGAAAGACAATAAATGAGCATAAAAGATGCTTCAACGCTAGTGTTAATGTTACTAAAAGAGCCCAAATTTCTAAAAATATTGCGAAAAACAACATTTTTCTGTTTAAGAGTGAATGTTTGAGGTGTATAGAAGGCATTTATTTCATTTTTAGAAATTTTAACTTTTCACATTTTTCCATGAAAAGTGCCAATACCCCCCCTTTGGGTTCTAGGTGAAAATCTCACTCGACACAAATCAAACAAAAATGTTTCCATGGAGTGTATTGTTGTTCATTTTCATGAAATAAACAAAATAAAACCCAGAATAAATCCTGAAAGACAAGAAATGAGCATAAAAGATGCTTCAGCGCTAGTGATAATGTTACTAAAAGAGCCCAAATTTCTCAAAATATATTGCGAAAAACAACAATCTTCTGTTTTAAAGTGAATGTTTGAGGTGTATAGAAGGCATTTATTTCATTTTAAGAAATTTTTATTTTTCACATTTTTCCATGAAAAGTGCCAATACCCCCCCCTTTGGGTTCTAGGTGAAAATCTCACTCGCCACAAATCAAACAAAAATGTTTCCATGGTGTGTATTGTTGTTCATTTTCATGAAATAAACAAAATAAAACCCAGAATAAATCCTGGAAGACAAGAAATGAGCATAAAAGATGCTTCAGCGCTAGTGTTAGAGTTACTAAAAGAGCCCAAATTTCTAAAAAAATTGCGAAAAACAACAATCTTCTGTTTTAGAGTGAATGTTTGAGGTGTATAGAAGATATTTATTTCATTTTTAGAAATTTTAATTTTTCACATTTTTCCATGAAAAGTGCCAATACCCCCCCCTTTGGGTTCTAGGTTAAAATCTCACTCGACACAAATCAAACAAAAATGTTTCCATGGAGTGTATTGTTGTTCATTTTCATGAAATAAACAAAATAAAACCCAGAATAAATCCTGAAAGACAATAAATGAACATAAAAGATGCTTCAGCGCTAGTGTTAATGTTACTAAAAGAGCCCAAATTTCTAAAAATATTGCGAAAAACAACAATCTTCTGTATAAAGTGAATGTTCGAGGTGTATAGAAGGCATTTATTTCATTTTTAGAAATTTTAATTTTTCACATTTTTCCATGAAAAGTGCCTTTGGGTTTTAGGTGAAAATCTCACTCGACACAAATCAAAGAAAAATGTTTCCATGGTGTGTATTGTTGTTAATTTTCATCAAATAAACAAAATAAAACCCAGAATAAATCCTGAAAGACAAGAAATGAGCATAAAAGATGCTTCAGCGCTAGTGTTATTGTTACTAAAAGAGCCCAAATTTCTAAAAATAATGCGAAAAACCACAATCTTCTGTTTTAAAGTGAATGTTCGAGGTGTATAGAAGGCATTTATTTCATTTTAAGAAATTTTTATTTTTCACATTTTTCCATGAAAAGTGCCAATACCCCCCCCTTTGGGTTCTAGGTGAAAATCTCACTCGCCACAAATCAAACAAAAATGTTTCCATGGTGTGTATTGTTGTTCATTTTCATCGAATAAACAAAATAAAACCAAGAATAAATCCATAAAGACAAGAAATGAGCATAAAAGATGCTTCAGCGCTAGTGTTAGAGTTACTAAAAGAGCCCAAATTTCTAAAAATATTGCGAAAAACAACATTTTTCTGTTTTAGAGTGAATGTTTGAGGTGTATAGAAGGCATTTATTTCATTTTAAGAAATTTTAATTTTTCACATTTTTCCATGAAAACTGCCAATACCCCCCCTTTGGGTTCTAGGTGAAAATCTCACTCGACACAAATCAAACAAAAATGTTTCCATGGTGTGTATTGTTGTTCATTTTCATGAAATAAACAAAATAAAACCCAGAATAAATCCTGAAAGACAATAAATGAGCATAAAAGATGCTTCAGCGCTAGTGTTAATGTTACTAAAAGAGCCCAAATTTCTAAAAATATTGCGAAAAACCACAATCTTCTGTTGTAAAGTGAATGTTCGAGGTGTATAGAAGGCATTTATTTCATTTTTAGAAATTTTATTTTTCCACATTTTTCCATGAAAAGTGCCAATACCCCTTAGGGTTCTAGGTGAAAATCTCACTCAACACATATAACACAAAAATGTTTCCATGGTGTGTATTGTTGTTAATTTTCATGAAAAAACAAAATAAAACCTTGAATAAATCCTGAAAGACAATAAATGAGCATAAAAGATGCTTCAACGCTAGTGTTAATGTTACTAAAAGAGCCCAAATTTCTAAAAATATTGCGAAAAAAACATTTTTCTGTTTAAGAGTGAATGTTTGAGGTGTATAGAAGGCATTTATTTCATTTTTAGAAATTTTAACTTTTCACATTTTTCCATGAAAAGTGCCAATACCCCCCCTTTGGGTTCTAGGTGAAAATCTCACTCGACACAAATCAAACAAAAATGTTTCCATGGAGTGTATTGTTGTTCATTTTCATGAAATAAACAAAATAAAACCCAGAATAAATCCTGAAAGACAAGAAATGAGCATAAAAGATGCTTCAGCGCTAGTGATAATGTTACTAAAAGAGCCCAAATTTCTCAAAATATATTGCGAAAAACAACAATCTTCTGTTTTAAAGTGAATGTTTGAGGTGTATAGAAGGCATTTATTTCATTTTAAGAAATTTTTATTTTTCACATTTTTCCATGAAAAGTGCCAATACCCCCCCCTTTGGGTTCTAGGTGAAAATCTCACTCGCCACAAATCAAACAAAAATGTTTCCATGGTGTGTATTGTTGTTCATTTTCATGAAATAAACAAAATAAAACCCAGAATAAATCCTGGAAGACAAGAAATGAGCATAAAAGATGCTTCAGCGCTAGTGTTAATGTTACTAAAAGAGCCCAAATTTCTAAAAATATTGCGAAAAACAACATTTTTCTGTTTTATAGTGAATGTTTGAGGTGTATAGAAGGCATTTATTTCATTTTTAGAAATTTTAATTTTTCATATTTTTCCATGAAAAATGTCAATACCCCCCCCTTTGGGTTCTAGGTGAAAATCTCACTCGACACAAATCAAACAAAAATGTTTCCATGGTGTGTATTGTTGTTCATTTTCATGAAATAAACAAAATAAAACCCAGAATAAATCCTGAAAGACAAGAAATGAGCATAAAAGATGCTTCAGCGCTAGTGTTAATGTTATTAAAAGAGCCCAAATTTCTAAAAAAATTGCGAAAAACAACAATCTTCTTTTTTAGAGTGAATGTTTGAGGTGTATAGAAGGCATTTATTTCATTTTTAGAAATTTTAATTTTTCACATTTTTCCATGAAAAGTGCCAATACCCCCCCCCCCCCCTTTGGGTTCTAGGTTAAAATCTCACTCGACACAAATCAAACAAAAATGTTTCCATGGTGTGTATTGTTGTTCATTTTCATAAAATAAACAAAATAAAACCCAGAATAAATCCTGAAAGACAATAAATGAACATAAAAGATGCTTCAGCGCTAGTGTTAATGTTACTAAAAGAGCCCAAATTTCTAAAAATATTGCGAAAAACAACAATCTTCTGTTTTCGAGGGAATATTTGAGGTGTATAGAAGGCATTTATTTCATTTTTAGAAATTTTAATTTTTCACATTTTTCCATGAAAAGTGTCAAAACCCCCCCTTAGGGTTCTAGGTGAAAATCTCACTCGACACAAATCAAACAAAAATGTTTCCATGGTGTGTATTAATGTTCATTTTCATCAAATAAACAAAATAAAACCCAGAATAAATCCTGAAAGACAAGAAATGAGCATAAAAGATGCTTCAGCGCTAGTGTTAATGTTACTAAAAGTGCCCAAATTTCTAAAAATATTACGAAAAACAACAATCTTCTGTTTTAAAGTGAATGTTCGAGGTGTATAGAAGGCATTTATTTCATTTTTAGAAATTTTAATTTTTCACATTTTTCCATGAAAAGTGCCAAAACCCCCCCCGCTTTAGGTTCTCGGTGAAAATATCACTCTACACAAATCAAACAAAAATGTTTCCATGATGTGTATGGTTGTTCATTTTCATGAAATAAACAAAATAAAACCAAGGATAAATCCTGAAAGACAATAAATGAGCATAAAAGATGCTTCAGCGCTAGTGTTAATGTTACTAAAAGAGCCCAAATTTCTAAAAATATTGCGAAAAACAACAATCTTCTGTTTTAAAGTGAATGTTGGAGGTGTATAGAAGGCATTTATTTCATTTTAAGAAATTTTAATTTTTCACATTTTTCCATGAAAAGTGCCAATACCCCCCCCCCCTTTGGGTTCTAGGTGAAAATCTCACTCGACACAAATTAAACAAAAATGTTTCCATGGTGTGTATTGTTGTTCATTTTCATGAAATAAACAAAATAAAACCCAGAATAAATCCTGAATGACAAGAAATGAGCATAAAAGATGCTTCAGCGCTAGTGTTAGAGTTACTAAAAGAGCCCAAATTTCTAAAAAAATTGCGAAAAACAACAATCTTCTGTTTTAGAGTGAATGTTTGAGGTGTATAGAAGGCATTTATTTCATTTTAAGAAATTTTAATTTTTCACATTTTTCCATGAAAAGTGCCAATACCCCCCCCTTTGGATTCTAGGTGAAAATCTCACTCGACACAAATCAAACAAAAATGTTTCCATGGAGTGTATTGTTGTTCATTTTCATGAAATAAACAAAATAAAACCCAGAATAAATCCTGAAAGACAATAAATGAACATAAAAGATGCTTCAGCGCTAGTGTTAATGTTACTAAAAGAGCCCAAATTTCTAAAAATATTGCGAAAAACAACAATCTTCTGTATAAAGTGAATGTTCGAGGTGTATAGAAGGCATTTATTTCATTTTTAGAAATTTTAATTTTTCACATTTTTCCATGAAAAGTGCCTTTGGGTTTTAGGTGAAAATCTCACTCGACACAAATCAAACAAAAATGTTTCCATGGTGTGTATTGTTGTTAATTTTCATCAAATAAACAAAATAAAACCCAGAATAAATCCTGAAAGACAAGAAATGAGCATAAAAGATGCTTCAGCGCTAGTGTTATTGTTACTAAAAGAGCCAAAATTTCTAAAAATAATGCGAAAAACCACAATCTTCTGTTTTAAAGTGAATGTTCGAGGTGTATAGAAGGCATTTATTTCATTTTTAGAAATTTTCTTTTTTCCCAATTTTCCATGAAAAGTGCCAATACCCTCCCCCTTTGGGTTCTAGGTGAAAATCTCACCAAACATATCACACAAAAATCTTTCCATGGTGTGTATTGTTGTTCATTTTCATCGAATAAACAAAATAAAACCAAGAATAAATCCATAAAGACAAGAAATGAGCATAAAAGATGCTTCAGCGCTAGTGTTAGAGTTACTAAAAGAGCCCAAATTTCTAAAAATATTGCGAAAAACAACATTTTTCTGTTTTAGAGTGAATGTTTGAGGTGTATAGAAGGCATTTATTTCATTTTAAGAAATTTTAATTTTTCACATTTTTCCATGAAAACTGCCAATACCCTCCCCCTTTGGGTTCTAGGTGAAAATCTCACTCGACACAAATCAAACAAAAATGTTTCCATGGTGTGTATTGTTGTTCATTTTCATGAAATAAACAAAATAAAACCCAGAATAAATCCTGAAAGACAATAAATGAGCATAAAAGATGCTTCAGCGCTAGTGTTAATGTTACTAAAAGAGCCCAAATTTCTAAAAATATTGCGAAAAACCACAATCTTCTGTTGTAAAGTGAATGTTCGAGGTGTATAGAAGGCATTTATTTCATTTTTAGAAATTTTATTTTTCCACATTTTTCCATGAAAAGTGCCAATACCCCTTAGGGTTCTAGGTGAAAGTCTCACTCAACACATATAACACAAAAATGTTTCCATGGTGTGTATTGTTGTTAATTTTCATGAAAAAACTAAATAAAACCTTGAATAAATCCTGAAAGACAATAAATGAGCATAAAAGATGCTTCAGCGCTAGTGTTAATGTTACTAAAAGAGCCCAAATTTCTAAAAATATTGCGAA
>NW_027287587.1:0-47714 GCF_022747635.1 Hetaerina americana
TAAGCTCCTGTCGGGCGTTACCCATCGCTCAGGGAGGTGTCCTTCCGAACATCCAGGCGGTGCTCCTGCCCAAGAAGACTGAGAAGAAGGCATAAGCATCACGCTGTGCGCATAAAAGGTCCTTTTCAGGACCAGAACATACTAGAGAGATGTACGCGATAAATGTCATGTGAAAAAAATAATAATAACAATAAACGTAATAAGCATAGCGAATGAAACGTGGAGCTATAATTGGGCTAAGGTAAACGATGGGAAATAAAGCGTATAAAAAGTGAAAGCGTTTGTGCTGAAATGCAACGAAGAATGATTGAAGGTGACACTGCTTCGTTTACAATGTATTTCATAGTCTGTCATAAAATTTCACCTGCAATCTGCCGCTTAACTACGTTATTTCTTGTTAACATGTATGGTTGCAACGGCGCGATACACATTGTCGCCAGTCCGTTGCCACGTGCTTATTCATGTACGGTTGCAACGGCGCGATATACATTGTCGCCAGTCCGTTGCCACGTGCTTATTCCGATTCGCTGACAATGTCTTTAACGTCGGTAAAGGCTCATACAATTTCAACTCTATTATCACCCGCCATTTTTCCTGTGCGCTCGAACAGGTCTTACTTTACTATTTATCGCCGTCACATACGCTATAGCGAATAATTTTTCGTTCCGTTATGGCAAAGGATTAGCTCCATCTCTGAACATTGTATTGGTCCTTAGAAGGACCTTTTTTATCGACGTACGCCGGGTGTCGGATGGCGATCCCGTCGCGTCGTGTCTAACCGCCAAACCCGTAGAGAGTGCGGCCCTGTCTCTTGAGTGCGTACACGACGTCCATGGCTGTGACGGTCTTCCTCTTGGCGTGTTCGGTGTAGGTGACGGCGTCACGAATAACGTTCTCAAGGAACACCTTGAGCACACCGCGCGTCTCCTCGTAGATGAGTCCGGAGATACGCTTCACTCCACCTCGGCGGGCGAGACGGCGGATGGCCGGCTTGGTGATGCCCTGGATGTTATCGCGGAGAACTTTGCGATGACGTTTGGCTCCTCCCTTTCCCAGGCCTTTTCCTCCCTTGCCGCGTCCAGTCATCTCTGTAGTCTGCTCGTAGTAAGGGCTGCTGTCTGATGACCTGAAATGCACCTTCGCCGGTATTTATAAACGTCGCCGCCGCGGCGATGACGTACCCGACCTCTCCACCAATCAGCGTCGCCCGTACTATCTGGCGCCATTCTCGGAAGTGCTTAAAAGACGGCGTTGACCCGGCTTTTTACAGATCGCAGAAATGGCACGTACGAAGCAGACAGCCCGCAAGTCCACCGGAGGAAAGGCCCCGAGGAAGCAGCTGGCCACCAAGGCCGCTCGCAAGAGCGCGCCGGCGACGGGAGGCGTCAAGAAGCCCACAGGTACCGCCCCGGTACCGTGGCCCTTCGTGAGATCAGGAGATACCAGAAGAGCACGGAGCTCCTCATCCGCAAGCTGCCCTTCCAGCGCCTGGTGCGTGAGATCGCCCAGGACTTCAAGACCGATCTTCGGTTCCAGAGCTCCGCCGTCATGGCTCTCCAGGAGGCCAGCGAGGCTTACCTAGTGGGTCTCTTTGAGGACACCAACCTCTGCGCCATCCACGCTAAGCGTGTGACCATCATGCCCAAGGACATCCAGCTGGCCCGCCGTATCCGCGGAGAGCGAGCTTAGAAAGCTACTTTCGGCCGAAAAACAAAGGTCCTTTTCAGGACCAGTACATACTTAAAAGTTTGAATTTAGCACGATCGCACAATAATTAACGACGATGTAAATCCATTGGAATGATGGACGACATGAAATTTCCTTTGCGCATGGCAAGTGCGTTTGCACGGCTACGCATGAAATGAGATGAAATAAAAGTTCGTGCGATGCTTACCTGACGCGCTTAACGAAAAGAAAACAATACTCCGTGACGTGTTGTTCATTTTACACGTTCTATGAATGTTATTCTTAATTTTTTTTTTCGTCCGTCCATGTCGCATCATCAATTTTAAATAGGACCGTTGTTTTTGCATGGCATTAATCATGATAAATGTTAACTTTGGGCGTGCTCAGTGGCGTGGGCATTGAGTGGCAAGCATCTTTGGAAGACATGATGGTCCTAAAAAGGACCGAGATTGGACGCTGTCTGCTGTCCTAGGTGCGCCGGTGGCGAAGCAGTGATGGTTCACTTCTTTTTCTGGGCGGCGGAAGGTTTCTTGGCGGCGGGCTTGGCCTTGGTGGGCGTCTTCTTGGGCTTGGGGGTCTTGGGTTTGGTGGCCGCCTTTTTCGCCTTCGACGGGGACTTTGCCGCCTTGGCGGCGGGTTTCCCAGCCGCCGGCTTCTTCTTTGGCTTGTCCGCCGCCTTCTTCGCCTTCTTGGCTGGTGGCGCGGACTTGCTTCGCTCCTTGGGCGCGGACCTCTTGGTGCCACTGGACGCCTTCTCGGAGGACTTCTTGGCTCCGACCGCTTTCGGTTTCTTTACTCCCGTCTTCTTGACGACCTTTTTCGCCTTGGTCGTCCCGCTGGCTGCCGCGGGTGCGGCCTTCTTGCTGTGGCTCAGCTTGAAGGAACCTGAGGCGCCCTTTCCCTTGGTCTGGACGAGAGTTCCGGCGGTGACGGCCGCCTTGAGGTACTTCTTGATGAAAGGCGAGAGCCTCTCGGCGTCCACTTTGTAGCTGGCTGCGATGTACTTCTTGATGGCTTGAAGGGAAGAGCCACCGCGCTCCTTGAGGCCCCTTGACTGCGTTGTTAACCATCTCGGAAGTGGGCGGGTGCGACGGCTTTGCGCGAGCCTTCTTGGCTGCTCCGCCCTTGCTGGCCTTCTTGGAAGCCGCGAGGTTCCTGAAGAAGGCAGGGGTTTTACTGCGACGGTGCCCGAAGGCTGGGCTGCCGGTGGTGCGGCTGCCGCTGCTCCAGATGCTGCGTCTGCCATGTTATCGGCTGCTGCGTGATGATAGAAAGAGAAAATTACCAAGACATGGATTTCATACGAAAGTCCACCTTGCTATCGTACCATTTCGGAGCAAAATACGATCTCTTCCTCTCGCCTCCGGTGCGCTTCTCGGATTGTTTGTACTCCACTCCTCCTCCGACTTTCGCGTTTCGGAGAGTGTCGGGGGCGCGTAACGAGGGCGCCTTGCGCCGCGGCGCCCGTCAGGGTTCCACCCTGTCGGCCGTGGCGGCGCCAGGCGTTTGGCGAGCCCAGTTCGTGTGCAGCGGGTCGTCAAAATACGGGTTGTCGTCCTGTCGAAGGCGTACCCGGGAATAAACGTTGCACACGTTTCTACCGGGGTCGATTCCTCGAGATCCGAGGTAACGTACGTTCGAGGCCATCCTTCACCTGGTATTGGACGCGCTCGCGACCCGGTGGGCCGCGCGCCGGCCGCGGAAAGCGGCCCCGAGAAGACGGTCCCTTCGGACGCCTTCCCCCTGACTCGGCGCCTGTCAAACCTTCCTCCTGTTCCTCCCCGGTGCCTGTCCCGTAAGCGGACGTTTTATGCATTTTTCGACGACTCGGGGGCGTCGCGACGCACCCACCTCCCGCGCCCGTGGGAAAGGATTATCGAGTCGCAAATGGAGACGGAGTCACCCGTTAAGCGCACGCCTTACGACGCGTCCGCGTGGGCTTCGAAATGGTTGCATGGGGTGGCCGAAGGGGAAAAAGAAATGAACTGTACGCACGCGAATGGGACGTCAAAGTTCACGTACAACAAAGTCGAGGATGGCGCCGAATTATGCTTTAGCCCCGTGAGCGGGCGGGAAAAACAATGTAGTAGCCGAGGGCGCGCAGTGGCGACCCGGCCGTGACGAGTTTGCTCCGTCTCCAACGGCTTCGGACGTCGGTACCTCGTTGCGGGATGATGAATTTGTAGCAACCGGCATGTCATCGGAAACGAAATGATACTTCATCACGGGAAAACTCTTATTGTCGTTGAAACGGCGCCACATCCACGTTTCCGCGGATGTCTACCCTAGTTTCCTTGCACGTCTTTCGAAGAGGAGAGTCGTCTGCCGTCGACTTGTTATCGCGTACATTTCTTTTATTAACCTTCCTTATCTGTGCGATGCGTTGGATGTGCTTTTCTCCACGGTGCCGTCAAGTTACGGAATACACCCCTACGACCTTAAAAAAAAAAATCCCTCCCACACACACGCTGTATGTCACGTTAAATGACCCTGTGTGATGGGATACCTCGGGGACGTAGTCAACGTGAAAGCGACTCCTTGAAACCAGGCTCTCGTAAGCGTACGTAATTCGTGTCGGCAATTTCGCTCGGTACACATCCCCCGCCGTACGTCTTATTCACGGAAACGGCGAAAATAGGGCGCATCGCGGGATTGTATGCGCGATCATTACGATGGGAATCGCCATAAGCAAATAGGACAGATGCGTTTAACTCAATAATATCCACATCCCTTTCGTCGTAGTTGCGGAGCTATGACGGCTTGTATTCGTGTCACAATATTTTTCAGTTGCTTCCAACCTAATTTCACATCGTTTCCACTTGTTTCCAATCGACATAATGTGTGTCAAGCATATGGATCTTGTTTTTTACCTCCATGCCGTTGGAATAATATCTTTCATTAGAGCAATGGTCGACTTTTCCTTATAACTTTCGAGGGTCGGGATAGTGATTGACGGATAAGGTAGAGTGAATAGCCCTTACCTGGAAAACATTCCTGTGAATAAATAAAAAAAACGTGGGAAAAAGCCGTCGGGGCGTGATGCGGCGTTCAATAGTGATGACAGATTATACTATCTGGCGTAGGAAAGACTTGAACACGATTTTTCCTGGGATCGTAATCAGGGATCCAGGCTGGTTTCCAGTGCTTGCGGGGTTGGGGGGACTAGGGGCGGCATTAACAGCCGGAACCGTTCATTCCTCTACGACCTCTCTTTCGTGGAACTCTATCACCGTCGACAGTTCACGGAACATCATTTCTCGGTTCTGTCTCGAAGAAGCCCCTGTGTTAATTCAATTACTCAGTATCTACTTCGTTCTGCATTACTTAATCAATACATGTGGACCCATCAAATATTTCATCCCCGTTCATTGTTGATTCCTTGAGGTTCTTAGCGATGCGGAAGCAACTTTATCGTCACGAGTAATAAAAGAACGATGATTAACAATTTTAAGCTGTCTGGTACCTAGCACATCACCATAAAAGATACGAAATAAGCATTCCAGTGAACAGGAAAACAAATAGTCGTCTTTTCCCCGGCCAATCTGGGATCATTGCAATGTGAAGCGAAAGTCAATCAGGAGTTAAGAGGATTCAATCCACTCACGATGAAGTAGACGACTGAAGGTTGCGTAGGTCTATGTGCACGTTCGTGTGTGTTAGTTTCTAGTGTTCATATGTAAATGACAGTTGTGTCAATGGGGGAACGTTATTCGAAAGTAACACTAGTTGACTCGAATTTAATCATTCTTATTACCAGTAGTTGCATTGCAAAATTTGACATTATCACGGCAGGAGGTAGGTGATGACTGTCATAAATGTTCGCTAATGGAGGACGTTTGTCATCCATTCCGAGATTTTGAAAAAAAAACTGTCTCCGTTTACATATCGCTGCGTACCCGAGATATTTTACTAATTTGGTACTCTGTGTGGATGAATTTATTACAGATGTCATAAGGGTGATTTCAACTACACAAATTTGACAAAGTTCAATGTTAAGTATTAACGCCTCGCTGTGACTGGTATGACATTACATGATATCCCGGTGATTAAGCATCACCACAACTGCTAAGGTAATTAATCGTCATGGTGTATATCATGAGTCTTAAAATCACACGATCGTTATGAAATTTACACCGCTTCACGGCTCGTCGGCATTTTCTCCCGTCCGTAGTTAAGTTGTATGTTACTAAGTTGCCTAGGCAAGGACGTTATTCCATTCCATTCCCGGCACTGTTACTAGATGAATCTGATTAAATATCGCTTCACGAATCACTATTGTCCTCAAAGCCGAGCGTCCTTCGGTTAACGCCACTGCGGGAAATCGGTTGTCGAATACGGTGAAGTGACGATCTCGTGTACCTAGTGTCAAAATGCGGCCGGGGTGGATTCTTCAATGGGGCTAATGCGGTAAAGATTTTCACCAAATTTGCAGAAAGTTGAAATGCTAAAAGGACGGACAGGTAGGCACATGCGGCAACCTTTTTCGTCAGAAATGCACTTGTAGGAAGAGTCGCCTTAATGAAAACGTTATGCAATCATCTCATAAATGATTATACCGGCCGCTAATTTTAAAGATTTCTCTTTCACGTCAAACTTCGACCTCTTTTCCCTAGATTTCATTTCCCTAATCCCGCAAAGAAATAAACAACATTAACGTATGTCCTTCCATCCCTTGTGTATCAACGTAATAAAATTAGCGGGTAAGTTGGGACTGGGACCATTTAACTTTTGCCTAGAGAAACATTTTCTGTTCTGTGGCGTGACAAGACAAGTAAAGATTTCTGGAAAGGTTAATTTCGTTCAAAAGAAGGGGAATGAGTCGTGTCCCGCGGAAGGGACCCCGGTTCAAAACTATAACAAGAATCGGTCATTTGGAGGCATGGTGATCAAAGAACTGGTCTACTTGTCACGTCTGTCTCGATGCATTTGTAATCAATTGCTGATAAATCGTTGCAGTATCGCAAACGTTGCAGTATCGCAAAAAAAAAATTGCGGAAAAGGATGAAAAATCACTCAATCGACTTTAAAATACTTGGGGGATTCGTTCAGAGGAGGTTTATCAACATTGTTTCAGCGAGATGGCGATTTTCCAAGAAGGAAACCCGATGCCCATTACATAAATTGTTATTTGTGCGAATGATGCTGATTCCATATGCTGTTAACGACGATGCATTCCGTAGAAATAGTTTCTGGGATTGATTGATTGGATAGAATTAGCACAATGGAAAATCCACGGAAGCGCTCACTGCCCGCCATTTTGTTTATTGCGACGCCTGCTCGTCACGACTTGGTGAATGTACAAGGAACGCTGTTGCCCAGCTGCGTTCTATGCTTGCGAGGTTTCCACAGAAATTTCTTCCTCGTGCGGAATGCCACGTGGGTCATTGCGACAGCCCTTTTCTGGTTAACGTAGAAACTTGGGGCGAGGACGGGTCGCATTACCTGCCTCCTCGCGTTGAACCCCCGAGGAGTTTTACGACGTAGCGGATGGGACGGGAGGTTAAGCGGAATTAGCCTTCGCGGAAAAACGGCCGCGTGGGAAGGGCATGTGGGGACCTGTCATTTACTGCCCCTGGAAGTGAAGCAGGAGCAACGTGACCACAAGCGTACCAGTTTCGGAGGGAGACGGACGCCGTGAATCCATATTATTTTTGACGGAGGGAGACATGTAAGTCAAGGCTTACGTCTGAGAAACGAGCATAGCAGGTCAGTGGTTTGAAAAGTACTGGGTGAAAGGGAAGTAATCATGGGAATATAATATTTTTTCCTTAATATCTCGACGGTCATTTTCATCAAATGCAGACGCATAGCAGTAGAAAATATATTTGAATAGGAGGTAAGAAATTCGTCCATCTTTTATTGTCATAAGTTTCTCCTTTACATTTACTCTATTTTTTCGTGAACCGCGCGCGTGCACACCAGGTAGTAGTTGGTGAATCGAGGAAAGCGTGGGACTCTAATTTCCCAGGTTTTTACGTTTATTTATGTACGTCCTTTGCGGCCGAGTATTGACGATTGCCCATCGCAGTCGGGTATTTGAAAACTGAAGATTATTTCATGGCCCTTAGAAGGGCCGTTAGGATGCATCAAAGCAATCCCGTCGAGGAATTTACTTTGAGCTGGTGTACTTGGTGACGGCCTTGGTCCCCTCGGAGACGGCGTGCTTGGCCAGCTCACCGGGAAGCAAGAGCCTGACGGCGGTCTGCACCTCCCGGCTGGTGATGGTGGAGCGCTTGTTGTAGTGAGCCAGGCGAGAAGCTTCGGCGGCGATTCTCTCGAAAATATCGTTGACGAAGCTGTTCATGATGCTCATGGCCTTGCTGGAGATTCCGGTGTCGGGGTGCACCTGCTTCAGCACTTTGTAGATGTAGATTGCGTAGCTCTCCTTCCTCCTGCGCTTCTTCTTCTTGTCTCCCTTGGAGATGTTCTTCTGGGCCTTGCCCGCTTTCTTCGCAGCCTTTCCGCTCGTCTTGGGTGGCATGGTGATCACGTTCGGCGAACGGGGTCGATTTCAGTATTTTCGCCGAACATCAGTCGCCTGCTTATGTACCCTGGTCCGTTCCGTGAGCCGAATCTCCTCGACGACCAATCACGTAAAAGCATGATGTGGCGTCGCTAGGACGGCGGCAGCCTATATAAATGCGCCCAGGAGTCTGACAGCGATTAGACAGCACTACCAGATAAAGAAGCATTCAGCCATGTCCGGACGAGGAAAGGGAGGAAAAGTGAAGGGGAAGTCCAAGTCCCGCTCCAGCAGGGCCGGTCTTCAGTTTCCGGTCGGTCGTATCCACCGTCTGCTCCGCAAGGGGAACTATGCCGAGCGTGTTGGTGCCGGTGCCCCAGTCTACTTGGCCGCCGTCATGGAGTACCTGGCCGCGGAAGTCCTCGAGTTGGCCGGTAACGCTGCCAGGGACAACAAGAAGACGAGAATCATCCCTCGTCACTTGCAGTTGGCCATCCGCAACGACGAGGAGTTGAATAAGCTCCTGTCGGGCGTTACCATCGCTCAGGGAGGTGTCCTTCCGAACATCCAGGCGGTGCTCCTGCCCAAGAAGACTGAGAAGAAGGCATAAGCATCACGCTGTGCGCATAAAAGGTCCTTTTCAGGACCAGAACATACTAGAGAGATGTACGCGATAAATGTCATGTGAAAAAATAATAATAACAATAAACGTAATAAGCATAGCGAATGAAACGTGGAGCTATAATTGGCTAAGGTAAACGATGGGAAATAAAGCGTATAAAAAGTGAAAGCGTTTGTGCTGAAATGCAACGAAGAATGATTGAAGGTGACACTGCTTCGTTTACAATGTATTTCATAGTCTGTCATAAAATTTCACCTGCAATCTGCCGCTTAACTACGTTATTTCTTGTTAACATGTATGGTTGCAACGGCGCGATACACATTGTCGCCAGTCCGTTGCCACGTGCTTATTCATGTACGGTTGCAACGGCGCGATATACATTGTCGCCAGTCCGTTGCCACGTGCTTATTCCGATTCGCTGACAATGTCTTTAACGTCGGTAAAGGCTCATACAATTTCAACTCTATTATCACCGCCATTTTTCCTGTGCGCTCGAACAGGTCTTACTTTACTATTTATCGCCGTCACATACGCTATAGCGAATAATTTTTCGTTCCGTTATGGCAAAGGATTAGCTCCATCTCTGAACATTGTATTGGTCCTTAGAAGGACCTTTTTTATCGACGTACGCCGGGTGTCGGATGGCGATCCCGTCGCGTCGTGTCTAACCGCCAAACCCGTAGAGAGTGCGGCCCTGTCTCTTGAGTGCGTACACGACGTCCATGGCTGTGACGGTCTTCCTCTTGGCGTGTTCGGTGTAGGTGACGGCGTCACGAATAACGTTCTCAAGGAACACCTTGAGCACACCGCGCGTCTCCTCGTAGATGAGTCCGGAGATACGCTTCACTCCACCTCGGCGGGCGAGACGGCGGATGGCCGGCTTGGTGATGCCCTGGATGTTATCGCGGAGAACTTTGCGATGACGTTTGGCTCCTCCCTTTCCCAGGCCTTTTCCTCCCTTGCCGCGTCCAGTCATCTCTGTAGTCTGCTCGTAGTAAGGGCTGCTGTCTGATGACCTGAAATGCACCTTCGCCGGTATTTATAAACGTCGCCGCCGCGGCGATGACGTACCCGACCTCTCCACCAATCAGCGTCGCCCGTACTATCTGGCGCCATTCTCGGAAGTGCTTAAAAGACGGCGTTGACCCGCTTTTTACAGATCGCAGAAATGGCACGTACGAAGCAGACAGCCCGCAAGTCCACCGGAGGAAAGGCCCCGAGGAAGCAGCTGGCCACCAAGGCCGCTCGCAAGAGCGCGCCGGCGACGGGAGGCGTCAAGAAGCCCCACAGGTACCGCCCCGGTACCGTGGCCCTTCGTGAGATCAGGAGATACCAGAAGAGCACGGAGCTCCTCATCCGCAAGCTGCCCTTCCAGCGCCTGGTGCGTGAGATCGCCCAGGACTTCAAGACCGATCTTCGGTTCCAGAGCTCCGCCGTCATGGCTCTCCAGGAGGCCAGCGAGGCTTACCTAGTGGGTCTCTTTGAGGACACCAACCTCTGCGCCATCCACGCTAAGCGTGTGACCATCATGCCCAAGGACATCCAGCTGGCCCGCCGTATCCGCGGAGAGCGAGCTTAGAAAGCTACTTTCGGCCGAAAAACAAAGGTCCTTTTCAGGACCAGTACATACTTAAAAGTTTGAATTTAGCACGATCGCACAATAATTAACGACGATGTAAATCCATTGGAATGATGGACGACATGAAATTTCCTTTGCGCATGGCAAGTGCGTTTGCACGGCTACGCATGAAATGAGATGAAATAAAAGTTCGTGCGATGCTTACCTGACGCGCTTAACGAAAAGAAAACAATACTCCGTGACGTGTTGTTCATTTTACACGTTCTATGAATGTTATTCTTAATTTTTTTTTTCGTCCGTCCATGTCGCATCATCAATTTTAAATAGGACCGTTGTTTTTGCATGGCATTAATCATGATAAATGTTAACTTTGGGCGTGCTCAGTGGCGTGGGCATTGAGTGGCAAGCATCTTTGGAAGACATGATGGTCCTAAAAAGGACCGAGATTGGACGCTGTCTGCTGTCCTAGGTGCGCCGGTGGCGAAGCAGTGATGGTTCACTTCTTTTTCTGGGCGGCGGAAGGTTTCTTGGCGGCGGGCTTGGCCTTGGTGGGCGTCTTCTTGGGCTTGGGGGTCTTGGGTTTGGTGGCCGCCTTTTTCGCCTTCGACGGGGACTTTGCCGCCTTGGCGGCGGGTTTCCCAGCCGCCGGCTTCTTCTTTGGCTTGTCCGCCGCCTTCTTCGCCTTCTTGGCTGGTGGCGCGGACTTGCTTCGCTCCTTGGGCGCGGACCTCTTGGTGCCACTGGACGCCTTCTCGGAGGACTTCTTGGCTCCGACCGCTTTCGGTTTCTTTACTCCCGTCTTCTTGACGACCTTTTCGCCTTGGTCGTCCCGCTGGCTGCCGCGGGTGCGGCCTTCTTGCTGTGGCTCAGCTTGAAGGAACCTGAGGCGCCCTTTCCCTTGGTCTGGACGAGAGTTCCGGCGGTGACGGCCGCCTTGAGGTACTTCTTGATGAAAGGCGAGAGCCTCTCGGCGTCCACTTTGTAGCTGGCTGCGATGTACTTCTTGATGGCTTGAAGGGAAGAGCCACCGCGCTCCTTGAGGCCCTTGACTGCGTTGTTAACCATCTCGGAAGTGGGCGGGTGCGACGGCTTTGCGCGAGCCTTCTTGGCTGCTCCGCCCTTGCTGGCCTTCTTGGAAGCCGCGGAGGTTCCTGAAGAAGGCAGGGGTTTTACTGCGACGGTGCCCGAAGGCTGGGCTGCCGGTGGTGCGGCTGCCGCTGCTCCAGATGCTGCGTCTGCCATGTTATCGGCTGCTGCGTGATGATAGAAAGAGAAATTACCAAGACATGGATTTCATACGAAAGTCCACCTTGCTATCGTACCATTTCGGAGCAAAATACGATCTCTTCCTCTCGCCTCCGGTGCGCTTCTCGGATTGTTTGTACTCCACTCCTCCTCCGACTTTCGCGTTTCGGAGAGTGTCGGGGGCGCGTAACGAGGGCGCCTTGCGCCGCGGCGCCCGTCAGGGTTCCACCCTGTCGGCCGTGGCGGCGCCAGGCGTTTGGCGAGCCCAGTTCGTGTGCAGCGGGTCGTCAAAATACGGGTTGTCGTCCTGTCGAAGGCGTACCCGGGAATAAACGTTGCACACGTTTCTACCGGGGTCGATTCCTCGAGATCCGAGGTAACGTACGTTCGAGGCCATCCTTCACCTGGTATTGGACGCGCTCGCGACCCGGTGGGCCGCGCGCCGGCCGCGGAAAGCGGCCCCGAGAAGACGGTCCCTTCGGACGCCTTCCCCCTGACTCGGCGCCTGTCAAACCTTCCTCCTGTTCCTCCCCGGTGCCTGTCCCGTAAGCGGACGTTTATGCATTTTTCGACGACTCGGGGGCGTCGCGACGCACCCACCTCCCGCGCCCGTGGGAAAGGATTATCGAGTCGCAAATGGAGACGGAGTCACCCGTTAAGCGCACGCCTTACGACGCGTCCGCGTGGGCTTCGAAATGGTTGCATGGGGTGGCCGAAGGGGAAAAAGAAATGAACTGTACGCACGCGAATGGGACGTCAAAGTTCACGTACAACAAAGTCGAGGATGGCGCCGAATTATGCTTTAGCCCCGTGAGCGGGCGGGAAAAACAATGTAGTAGCCGAGGGCGCGCAGTGGCGACCCGGCCGTGACGAGTTTGCTCCGTCTCCAACGGCTTCGGACGTCGGTACCTCGTTGCGGGATGATGAATTTGTAGCAACCGGCATGTCATCGGAAACGAAATGATACTTCATCACGGGAAAACTCTTATTGTCGTTGAAACGGCGCCACATCCACGTTTCCGCGGATGTCTACCCTAGTTTCCTTGCACGTCTTTCGAAGAGGAGAGTCGTCTGCCGTCGACTTGTTATCGCGTACATTTCTTTTATTAACCTTCCTTATCTGTGCGATGCGTTGGATGTGCTTTTCTCCACGGTGCCGTCAAGTTACGGAATACACCCCTACGACCTTAAAAAAAAAAATCCCTCCCACACACACGCTGTATGTCACGTTAAATGACCCTGTGTGATGGGATACCTCGGGGACGTAGTCAACGTGAAAGCGACTCCTTGAAAACAGGCTCTCGTAAGCGTACGTAATTCGTGTCGGCAATTTCGCTCGGTACACATCCCCCGCCGTACGTCTTATTCACGGAAACGGCGAAAATAGGGCGCATCGCGGGATTGTATGCGCGATCATTACGATGGGAATCGCCATAAGCAAATAGGACAGATGCGTTTAACTCAATAATATCCACATCCCTTTCGTCGTAGTTGCGGAGCTATGACGGCTTGTATTCGTGTCACAATATTTTTCAGTTGCTTCCAACCTAATTTCACATCGTTTCCACTTGTTTCCAATCGACATAATGTGTGTCAAGCATATGGATCTTGTTTTTTACCTCCATGCCGTTGGAATAATATCTTTCATTAGAGCAATGGTCGACTTTTCCTTATAACTTTCGAGGGTCGGGATAGTGATTGACGGATAAGGTAGAGTGAATAGCCCTTACCTGGAAAACATTCCTGTGAATAAATAAAAAAAACGTGGAAAAAGCCGTCGGGGCGTGATGCGGCGTTCAATAGTGATGACAGATTATACTATCTGGCGTAGGAAAGACTTGAACACGATTTTTCCTGGGATCGTAATCAGGGATCCAGGCTGGTTTCCAGTGCTTGCGGGGTTGGGGGGACTAGGGGCGGCATTAACAGCCGGAACCGTTCATTCCTCTACGACCTCTCTTTCGTGGAACTCTATCACCGTCGACAGTTCACGGAACATCATTTCTCGGTTCTGTCTCGAAGAAGCCCCTGTGTTAATTCAATTACTCAGTATCTACTTCGTTCTGCATTACTTAATCAATACATGTGGACCCATCAAATATTTCATCCCCGTTCATTGTTGATTCCTTGAGGTTCTTAGCGATGCGGAAGCAACTTTATCGTCACGAGTAATAAAAGAACGATGATTAACAATTTTAAGCTGTCTGGTACCTAGCACATCACCATAAAAGATACGAAATAAGCATTCCAGTGAACAGGAAAACAAATAGTCGTCTTTTCCCCGGCCAATCTGGGATCATTGCAATGTGAAGCGAAAGTCAATCAGGAGTTAAGAGGATTCAATCCACTCACGATGAAGTAGACGACTGAAGGTTGCGTAGGTCTATGTGCACGTTCGTGTGTGTTAGTTTCTAGTGTTCATATGTAAATGACAGTTGTGTCAATGGGGGAACGTTATTCGAAAGTAACACTAGTTGACTCGAATTTAATCATTCTTATTACCAGTAGTTGCATTGCAAAATTTGACATTATCACGGCAGGAGGTAGGTGATGACTGTCATAAATGTTCGCTAATGGAGGACGTTTGTCATCCATTCCGAGATTTTGAAAAAAAAACTGTCTCCGTTTACATATCGCTGCGTACCCGAGATATTTTACTAATTTGGTACTCTGTGTGGATGAATTTATTAACAGATGTCATAAGGGTGATTTCAACTACACAAATTTGACAAAGTTCAATGTTAAGTATTAACGCCTCGCTGTGACTGGTATGACATTACATGATATCCCGGTGATTAAGCATCACCACAACTGCTAAGGTAATTAATCGTCATGGTGTATATCATGAGTCTTAAAATCACACGATCGTTATGAAATTACACCGCTTCACGGCTCGTCGGCATTTTCTCCCGTCCGTAGTTAAGTTGTATGTTACTAAGTTGCCTAGGCAAGGACGTTATTCCATTCCATTCCCGGCCACTGTTACTAGATGAATCTGATTAAATATCGCTTCACGAATCACTATTGTCCTCAAAGCCGAGCGTCCTTCGGTTAACGCCACTGCGGGAAATCGGTTGTCGAATACGGTGAAGTGACGATCTCGTGTACCTAGTGTCAAAATGCGGCCGGGGTGGATTCTTCAATGGGGCTAATGCGGTAAAGATTTTCACCAAATTTGCAGAAAGTTGAAATGCTAAAAGGACGGACAGGTAGGCACATGCGGCAACCTTTTTCGTCAGAAATGCACTTGTAGGAAGAGTCGCCTTAATGAAAACGTTATGCAATCATCTCATAAATGATTATACCGGCCGCTAATTTTAAAGATTTCTCTTTCACGTCAAACTTCGACCTCTTTTCCCTAGATTTCATTTCCCTAATCCCGCAAAGAAATAAACAACATTAACGTATGTCCTTCCATCCCTTGTGTATCAACGTAATAAAATTAGCGGGTAAGTTGGGACTGGGACCATTTAACTTTTGCCTAGAGAAACATTTTCTGTTCTGTGGCGTGACAAGACAAGTAAAGATTTCTGGAAAGGTTAATTTCGTTCAAAAGAAGGGGAATGAGTCGTGTCCCGCGGAAGGGACCCCGGTTCAAAACTATAACAAGAATCGGTCATTTGGAGGCATGGTGATCAAAGAACTGGTCTACTTGTCACGTCTGTCTCGATGCATTTGTAATCAATTGCTGATAAATCGTTGCAGTATCGCAAAAAAAAAATTGCGGAAAAGGATGAAAAATCACTCAATCGACTTTAAAATACTTGGGGGATTCGTTCAGAGGAGGTTTATCAACATTGTTTCAGCGAGATGGCGATTTTCCAAGAAGGAAACCCGATGCCCATTACATAAATTGTTATTTGTGCGAATGATGCTGATTCCATATGCTGTTAACGACGATGCATTCCGTAGAAATAGTTTCTGGGAATTGATTGATTGGATAGAATTAGCACAATGGAAAATCCACGGAAGCGCTCACTGCCCGCCATTTTGTTTATTGCGACGCCTGCTCGTCACGACTTGGTGAATGTACAAGGAACGCTGTTGCCCAGCTGCGTTCTATGCTTGCGAGGTTTCCACAGAAATTTCTTCCTCGTGCGGAATGCCACGTGGGTCATTGCGACAGCCCTTTTCTGGTTAACGTAGAAACTTGGGGCGAGGACGGGTCGCATTACCTGCCTCCTCGCGTTGAACCCCCGAGGAGTTTTACGACGTAGCGGATGGGACGGGAGGTTAAGCGGAATTAGCCTTCGCGGAAAAACGGCCGCGTGGGAAGGGCATGTGGGGACCTGTCATTTACTGCCCCTGGAAGTGAAGCAGGAGCAACGTGACCACAAGCGTACCAGTTTCGGAGGGAGACGGACGCCGTGAATCCATATTATTTTTGACGGAGGGAGACATGTAAGTCAAGGCTTACGTCTGAGAAACGAGCATAGCAGGTCAGTGGTTTGAAAAGTACTGGGTGAAAGGGAAGTAATCATGGGAATATAATATTTTTTCCTTAATATCTCGACGGTCATTTTCATCAAATGCAGACGCATAGCAGTAGAAAATATATTTGAATAGGAGGTAAGAAATTCGTCCATCTTTTATTGTCATAAGTTTCTCCTTTACATTTACTCTATTTTTTCGTGAACCGCGCGCGTGCACACCAGGTAAGTAGTTGGTGAATCGGAGGAAAGCGTGGGACTCTAATTTCCCAGGTTTTTACGTTTATTTATGTACGTCCTTTGCGGCCGAGTATTGACGATTGCCCATCGCAGTCGGGTATTTGAAAACTGAAGATTATTTCATGGCCCTTAGAAGGGCCGTTAGGATGCATCAAAGCAATCCCGTCGAGGAATTTACTTTGAGCTGGTGTACTTGGTGACGGCCTTGGTCCCCTCGGAGACGGCGTGCTTGGCCAGCTCACCGGGAAGCAAGAGCCTGACGGCGGTCTGCACCTCCCGGCTGGTGATGGTGGAGCGCTTGTTGTAGTGAGCCAGGCGAGAAGCTTCGGCGGCGATTCTCTCGAAAATATCGTTGACGAAGCTGTTCATGATGCTCATGGCCTTGCTGGAGATTCCGGTGTCGGGGTGCACCTGCTTCAGCACTTTGTAGATGTAGATTGCGTAGCTCTCCTTCCTCCTGCGCTTCTTCTTCTTGTCTCCCTTGGAGATGTTCTTCTGGGCCTTGCCCGCTTTCTTCGCAGCCTTTCCGCTCGTCTTGGGTGGCATGGTGATCACGTTCGGCGAACGGGGTCGATTTCAGTATTTTCGCCGAACATCAGTCGCCTGCTTATGTACCCCTGGTCCGTTCCGTGAGCCGAATCTCCTCGACGACCAATCACGTAAAAGCATGATGTGGCGTCGCTAGGACGGCGGCAGCCTATATAAATGCGCCCAGGAGTCTGACAGCGATTAGACAGCACTACCAGATAAAGAAGCATTCAGCCATGTCCGGACGAGGAAAGGGAGGAAAAGTGAAGGGGAAGTCCAAGTCCCGCTCCAGCAGGGCCGGTCTTCAGTTTCCGGTCGGTCGTATCCACCGTCTGCTCCGCAAGGGGAACTATGCCGAGCGTGTTGGTGCCGGTGCCCCAGTCTACTTGGCCGCCGTCATGGAGTACCTGGCCGCGGAAGTCCTCGAGTTGGCCGGTAACGCTGCCAGGGACAACAAGAAGACGAGAATCATCCCTCGTCACTTGCAGTTGGCCATCCGCAACGACGAGGAGTTGAATAAGCTCCTGTCGGGCGTTACCATCGCTCAGGGAGGTGTCCTTCCGAACATCCAGGCGGTGCTCCTGCCCAAGAAGACTGAGAAGAAGGCATAAGCATCACGCTGTGCGCATAAAAGGTCCTTTTCAGGACCAGAACATACTAGAGAGATGTACGCGATAAATGTCATGTGAAAAAAATAATAATAACAATAAACGTAATAAGCATAGCGAATGAAACGTGGAGCTATAATTGGGCTAAGGTAAACGATGGGAAATAAAGCGTATAAAAAGTGAAAGCGTTTGTGCTGAAATGCAACGAAGAATGATTGAAGGTGACACTGCTTCGTTTACAATGTATTTCATAGTCTGTCATAAAATTTCACCTGCAATCTGCCGCTTAACTACGTTATTTCTTGTTAACATGTATGGTTGCAACGGCGCGATACACATTGTCGCCAGTCCGTTGCCACGTGCTTATTCATGTACGGTTGCAACGGCGCGATATACATTGTCGCCAGTCCGTTGCCACGTGCTTATTCCGATTCGCTGACAATGTCTTTAACGTCGGTAAAGGCTCATACAATTTCAACTCTATTATCACCGCCATTTTTCCTGTGCGCTCGAACAGGTCTTACTTTACTATTTATCGCCGTCACATACGCTATAGCGAATAATTTTTCGTTCCGTTATGGCAAAGGATTAGCTCCATCTCTGAACATTGTATTGGTCCTTAGAAGGACCTTTTTTATCGACGTACGCCGGGTGTCGGATGGCGATCCCGTCGCGTCGTGTCTAACCGCCAAACCCGTAGAGAGTGCGGCCCTGTCTCTTGAGTGCGTACACGACGTCCATGGCTGTGACGGTCTTCCTCTTGGCGTGTTCGGTGTAGGTGACGGCGTCACGAATAACGTTCTCAAGGAACACCTTGAGCACACCGCGCGTCTCCTCGTAGATGAGTCCGGAGATACGCTTCACTCCACCTCGGCGGGCGAGACGGCGGATGGCCGGCTTGGTGATGCCCTGGATGTTATCGCGGAGAACTTTGCGATGACGTTTGGCTCCTCCCTTTCCCAGGCCTTTTCCTCCCTTGCCGCGTCCAGTCATCTCTGTAGTCTGCTCGTAGTAAGGGCTGCTGTCTGATGACCTGAAATGCACCTTCGCCGGTATTTATAAACGTCGCCGCCGCGGCGGACGTACCCGACCTCTCCACCAATCAGCGTCGCCCGTACTATCTGGCGCCATTCTCGGAAGTGCTTAAAAGACGGCGTTGACCCGGCTTTTTACAGATCGCAGAAATGGCACGTACGAAGCAGACAGCCCGCAAGTCCACCGGAGGAAAGGCCCACGAGGAAGCAGCTGGCCACCAAGGCCGCTCGCAAGAGCGCGCCGGCGACGGGAGGCGTCAAGAAGCCCCACAGGTACCGCCCCGGTACCGTGGCCCTTCGTGAGATCAGGAGATACCAGAAGAGCACGGAGCTCCTCATCCGCAAGCTGCCCTTCCAGCGCCTGGTGCGTGAGATCGCCCAGGACTTCAAGACCGATCTTCGGTTCCAGAGCTCCGCCGTCATGGCTCTCCAGGAGGCCAGCGAGGCTTACCTAGTGGGTCTCTTTGAGGACACCAACCTCTGCGCCATCCACGCTAAGCGTGTGACCATCATGCCCAAGGACATCCAGCTGGCCCGCCGTATCCGCGGAGAGCGAGCTTAGAAAGCTACTTTCGGCCGAAAAACAAAGGTCCTTTTCAGGACCAGTACATACTTAAAAGTTTGAATTTAGCACGATCGCACAATAATTAACGACGATGTAAATCCATTGGAATGATGGACGACATGAAATTTCCTTTGCGCATGGCAAGTGCGTTTGCACGGCTACGCATGAAATGAGATGAAATAAAAGTTCGTGCGATGCTTACCTGACGCGCTTAACGAAAAGAAAACAATACTCCGTGACGTGTTGTTCATTTTACACGTTCTATGAATGTTATTCTTAATTTTTTTTTTCGTCCGTCCATGTCGCATCATCAATTTTAAATAGGACCGTTGTTTTTGCATGGCATTAATCATGATAAATGTTAACTTTGGGCGTGCTCAGTGGCGTGGGCATTGAGTGGCAAGCATCTTTGGAAGACATGATGGTCCTAAAAAGGACCGAGATTGGACGCTGTCTGCTGTCCTAGGTGCGCCGGTGGCGAAGCAGTGATGGTTCACTTCTTTTTCTGGGCGGCGGAAGGTTTCTTGGCGGCGGGCTTGGCCTTGGTGGGCGTCTTCTTGGGCTTGGGGGTCTTGGGTTTGGTGGCCGCCTTTTTCGCCTTCGACGGGGACTTTGCCGCCTTGGCGGCGGGTTTCCCAGCCGCCGGCTTCTTCTTTGGCTTGTCCGCCGCCTTCTTCGCCTTCTTGGCTGGTGGCGCGGACTTGCTTCGCTCCTTGGGCGCGGACCTCTTGGTGCCACTGGACGCCTTCTCGGAGGACTTCTTGGCTCCGACCGCTTTCGGTTTCTTTACTCCCGTCTTCTTGACGACCTTTTTCGCCTTGGTCGTCCCGCTGGCTGCCGCGGGTGCGGCCTTCTTGCTGTGGCTCAGCTTGAAGGAACCTGAGGCGCCCTTTCCCTTGGTCTGGACGAGAGTTCCGGCGGTGACGGCCGCCTTGAGGTACTTCTTGATGAAAGGCGAGAGCCTCTCGGCGTCCACTTTGTAGCTGGCTGCGATGTACTTCTTGATGGCTTGAAGGGAAGAGCCACCGCGCTCCTTGAGGCCCTTGACTGCGTTGTTAACCATCTCGGAAGTGGGCGGGTGCGACGGCTTTGCGCGAGCCTTCTTGGCTGCTCCGCCCTTGCTGGCCTTCTTGGAAGCCGCGGAGGTTCCTGAAGAAGGCAGGGGTTTTACTGCGACGGTGCCCGAAGGCTGGGCTGCCGGTGGTGCGGCTGCCGCTGCTCCAGATGCTGCGTCTGCCATGTTATCGGCTGCTGCGTGATGATAGAAAGAGAAAATTACCAAGACATGGATTTCATACGAAAGTCCACCTTGCTATCGTACCATTTCGGAGCAAAATACGATCTCTTCCTCTCGCCTCCGGTGCGCTTCTCGGATTGTTTGTACTCCACTCCTCCTCCGACTTTCGCGTTTCGGAGAGTGTCGGGGGCGCGTAACGAGGGCGCCTTGCGCCGCGGCGCCCGTCAGGGTTCCACCCTGTCGGCCGTGGCGGCGCCAGGCGTTTGGCGAGCCCAGTTCGTGTGCAGCGGGTCGTCAAAATACGGGTTGTCGTCCTGTCGAAGGCGTACCCGGGAATAAACGTTGCACACGTTTCTACCGGGGTCGATTCCTCGAGATCCGAGGTAACGTACGTTCGAGGCCATCCTTCACCTGGTATTGGACGCGCTCGCGACCCGGTGGGCCGCGCGCCGGCCGCGGAAAGCGGCCCCGAGAAGACGGTCCCTTCGGACGCCTTCCCCCTGACTCGGCGCCTGTCAAACCTTCCTCCTGTTCCTCCCCGGTGCCTGTCCCGTAAGCGGACGTTTATGCATTTTTCGACGACTCGGGGGCGTCGCGACGCACCCACCTCCCGCGCCCGTGGGAAAGGATTATCGAGTCGCAAATGGAGACGGAGTCACCCGTTAAGCGCACGCCTTACGACGCGTCCGCGTGGGCTTCGAAATGGTTGCATGGGGTGGCCGAAGGGGAAAAAGAAATGAACTGTACGCACGCGAATGGGACGTCAAAGTTCACGTACAACAAAGTCGAGGATGGCGCCGAATTATGCTTTAGCCCCGTGAGCGGGCGGGAAAAACAATGTAGTAGCCGAGGGCGCGCAGTGGCGACCCGGCCGTGACGAGTTTGCTCCGTCTCCAACGGCTTCGGACGTCGGTACCTCGTTGCGGGATGATGAATTTGTAGCAACCGGCATGTCATCGGAAACGAAATGATACTTCATCACGGGAAAACTCTTATTGTCGTTGAAACGGCGCCACATCCACGTTTCCGCGGATGTCTACCCTAGTTTCCTTGCACGTCTTTCGAAGAGGAGAGTCGTCTGCCGTCGACTTGTTATCGCGTACATTTCTTTTATTAACCTTCCTTATCTGTGCGATGCGTTGGATGTGCTTTTCTCCACGGTGCCGTCAAGTTACGGAATACACCCCTACGACCTTAAAAAAAAAAATCCCTCCCACACACACGCTGTATGTCACGTTAAATGACCCTGTGTGATGGGATACCTCGGGGACGTAGTCAACGTGAAAGCGACTCCTTGAAAACCAGGCTCTCGTAAGCGTACGTAATTCGTGTCGGCAATTTCGCTCGGTACACATCCCCCGCCGTACGTCTTATTCACGGAAACGGCGAAAATAGGGCGCATCGCGGGATTGTATGCGCGATCATTACGATGGGAATCGCCATAAGCAAATAGGACAGATGCGTTTAACTCAATAATATCCACATCCCTTTCGTCGTAGTTGCGGAGCTATGACGGCTTGTATTCGTGTCACAATATTTTTCAGTTGCTTCCAACCTAATTTCACATCGTTTCCACTTGTTTCCAATCGACATAATGTGTGTCAAGCATATGGATCTTGTTTTTTACCTCCATGCCGTTGGAATAATATCTTTCATTAGAGCAATGGTCGACTTTTCCTTATAACTTTCGAGGGTCGGGATAGTGATTGACGGATAAGGTAGAGTGAATAGCCCTTACCTGGAAAACATTCCTGTGAATAAATAAAAAAAACGTGGGAAAAAGCCGTCGGGGCGTGATGCGGCGTTCAATAGTGATGACAGATTATACTATCTGGCGTAGGAAAGACTTGAACACGATTTTTCCTGGGATCGTAATCAGGGATCCAGGCTGGTTTCCAGTGCTTGCGGGGTTGGGGGGACTAGGGGCGGCATTAACAGCCGGAACCGTTCATTCCTCTACGACCTCTCTTTCGTGGAACTCTATCACCGTCGACAGTTCACGGAACATCATTTCTCGGTTCTGTCTCGAAGAAGCCCCTGTGTTAATTCAATTACTCAGTATCTACTTCGTTCTGCATTACTTAATCAATACATGTGGACCCATCAAATATTTCATCCCCGTTCATTGTTGATTCCTTGAGGTTCTTAGCGATGCGGAAGCAACTTTATCGTCACGAGTAATAAAAGAACGATGATTAACAATTTTAAGCTGTCTGGTACCTAGCACATCACCATAAAAGATACGAAATAAGCATTCCAGTGAACAGGAAAACAAATAGTCGTCTTTTCCCCGGCCAATCTGGGATCATTGCAATGTGAAGCGAAAGTCAATCAGGAGTTAAGAGGATTCAATCCACTCACGATGAAGTAGACGACTGAAGGTTGCGTAGGTCTATGTGCACGTTCGTGTGTGTTAGTTTCTAGTGTTCATATGTAAATGACAGTTGTGTCAATGGGGGAACGTTATTCGAAAGTAACACTAGTTGACTCGAATTTAATCATTCTTATTACCAGTAGTTGCATTGCAAAATTTGACATTATCACGGCAGGAGGTAGGTGATGACTGTCATAAATGTTCGCTAATGGAGGACGTTTGTCATCCATTCCGAGATTTTGAAAAAAAAACTGTCTCCGTTTACATATCGCTGCGTACCCGAGATATTTTACTAATTTGGTACTCTGTGTGGATGAATTTATTAACAGATGTCATAAGGGTGATTTCAACTACACAAATTTGACAAAGTTCAATGTTAAGTATTAACGCCTCGCTGTGACTGGTATGACATTACATGATATCCCGGTGATTAAGCATCACCACAACTGCTAAGGTAATTAATCGTCATGGTGTATATCATGAGTCTTAAAATCACACGATCGTTATGAAATTTACACCGCTTCACGGCTCGTCGGCATTTTCTCCCGTCCGTAGTTAAGTTGTATGTTACTAAGTTGCCTAGGCAAGGACGTTATTCCATTCCATTCCCGGCCACTGTTACTAGATGAATCTGATTAAATATCGCTTCACGAATCACTATTGTCCTCAAAGCCGAGCGTCCTTCGGTTAACGCCACTGCGGGAAATCGGTTGTCGAATACGGTGAAGTGACGATCTCGTGTACCTAGTGTCAAAATGCGGCCGGGGTGGATTCTTCAATGGGGCTAATGCGGTAAAGATTTTCACCAAATTTGCAGAAAGTTGAAATGCTAAAAGGACGGACAGGTAGGCACATGCGGCAACCTTTTTCGTCAGAAATGCACTTGTAGGAAGAGTCGCCTTAATGAAAACGTTATGCAATCATCTCATAAATGATTATACCGGCCGCTAATTTTAAAGATTTCTCTTTCACGTCAAACTTCGACCTCTTTTCCCTAGATTTCATTTCCCTAATCCCGCAAAGAAATAAACAACATTAACGTATGTCCTTCCATCCCTTGTGTATCAACGTAATAAAATTAGCGGGTAAGTTGGGACTGGGACCATTTAACTTTTGCCTAGAGAAACATTTTCTGTTCTGTGGCGTGACAAGACAAGTAAAGATTTCTGGAAAGGTTAATTTCGTTCAAAAGAAGGGGAATGAGTCGTGTCCCGCGGAAGGGACCCCGGTTCAAAACTATAACAAGAATCGGTCATTTGGAGGCATGGTGATCAAAGAACTGGTCTACTTGTCACGTCTGTCTCGATGCATTTGTAATCAATTGCTGATAAATCGTTGCAGTATCGCAAAAAAAAAATTGCGGAAAAGGATGAAAAATCACTCAATCGACTTTAAAATACTTGGGGGATTCGTTCAGAGGAGGTTTATCAACATTGTTTCAGCGAGATGGCGATTTTCCAAGAAGGAAACCCGATGCCCATTACATAAATTGTTATTTGTGCGAATGATGCTGATTCCATATGCTGTTAACGACGATGCATTCCGTAGAAATAGTTTCTGGGAATTGATTGATTGGATAGAATTAGCACAATGGAAAATCCACGGAAGCGCTCACTGCCCGCCATTTTGTTTATTGCGACGCCTGCTCGTCACGACTTGGTGAATGTACAAGGAACGCTGTTGCCCAGCTGCGTTCTATGCTTGCGAGGTTTCCACAGAAATTTCTTCCTCGTGCGGAATGCCACGTGGGTCATTGCGACAGCCCTTTTCTGGTTAACGTAGAAACTTGGGGCGAGGACGGGTCGCATTACCTGCCTCCTCGCGTTGAACCCCCGAGGAGTTTTACGACGTAGCGGATGGGACGGGAGGTTAAGCGGAATTAGCCTTCGCGGAAAAACGGCCGCGTGGGAAGGGCATGTGGGGACCTGTCATTTACTGCCCCTGGAAGTGAAGCAGGAGCAACGTGACCACAAGCGTACCAGTTTCGGAGGGAGACGGACGCCGTGAATCCATATTATTTTTGACGGAGGGAGACATGTAAGTCAAGGCTTACGTCTGAGAAACGAGCATAGCAGGTCAGTGGTTTGAAAAGTACTGGGTGAAAGGGAAGTAATCATGGGAATATAATATTTTTTCCTTAATATCTCGACGGTCATTTTCATCAAATGCAGACGCATAGCAGTAGAAAATATATTTGAATAGGAGGTAAGAAATTCGTCCATCTTTTATTGTCATAAGTTTCTCCTTTACATTTACTCTATTTTTTCGTGAACCGCGCGCGTGCACACCAGGTAAGTAGTTGGTGAATCGGAGGAAAGCGTGGGACTCTAATTTCCCAGGTTTTTACGTTTATTTATGTACGTCCTTTGCGGCCGAGTATTGACGATTGCCCATCGCAGTCGGGTATTTGAAAACTGAAGATTATTTCATGGCCCTTAGAAGGGCCGTTAGGATGCATCAAAGCAATCCCGTCGAGGAATTTACTTTGAGCTGGTGTACTTGGTGACGGCCTTGGTCCCCTCGGAGACGGCGTGCTTGGCCAGCTCACCGGGAAGCAAGAGCCTGACGGCGGTCTGCACCTCCCGGCTGGTGATGGTGGAGCGCTTGTTGTAGTGAGCCAGGCGAGAAGCTTCGGCGGCGATTCTCTCGAAAATATCGTTGACGAAGCTGTTCATGATGCTCATGGCCTTGCTGGAGATTCCGGTGTCGGGGTGCACCTGCTTCAGCACTTTGTAGATGTAGATTGCGTAGCTCTCCTTCCTCCTGCGCTTCTTCTTCTTGTCTCCCTTGGAGATGTTCTTCTGGGCCTTGCCCGCTTTCTTCGCAGCCTTTCCGCTCGTCTTGGGTGGCATGGTGATCACGTTCGGCGAACGGGGTCGATTTCAGTATTTTCGCCGAACATCAGTCGCCTGCTTATGTACCCCTGGTCCGTTCCGTGAGCCGAATCTCCTCGACGACCAATCACGTAAAAGCATGATGTGGCGTCGCTAGGACGGCGGCAGCCTATATAAATGCGCCCAGGAGTCTGACAGCGATTAGACAGCACTACCAGATAAAGAAGCATTCAGCCATGTCCGGACGAGGAAAGGGAGGAAAAGTGAAGGGGAAGTCCAAGTCCCGCTCCAGCAGGGCCGGTCTTCAGTTTCCGGTCGGTCGTATCCACCGTCTGCTCCGCAAGGGGAACTATGCCGAGCGTGTTGGTGCCGGTGCCCCAGTCTACTTGGCCGCCGTCATGGAGTACCTGGCCGCGGAAGTCCTCGAGTTGGCCGGTAACGCTGCCAGGGACAACAAGAAGACGAGAATCATCCCTCGTCACTTGCAGTTGGCCATCCGCAACGACGAGGAGTTGAATAAGCTCCTGTCGGGCGTTACCATCGCTCAGGGAGGTGTCCTTCCGAACATCCAGGCGGTGCTCCTGCCCAAGAAGACTGAGAAGAAGGCATAAGCATCACGCTGTGCGCATAAAAGGTCCTTTTCAGGACCAGAACATACTAGAGAGATGTACGCGATAAATGTCATGTGAAAAAAATAATAATAACAATAAACGTAATAAGCATAGCGAATGAAACGTGGAGCTATAATTGGGCTAAGGTAAACGATGGGAAATAAAGCGTATAAAAAGTGAAAGCGTTTGTGCTGAAATGCAACGAAGAATGATTGAAGGTGACACTGCTTCGTTTACAATGTATTTCATAGTCTGTCATAAAATTTCACCTGCAATCTGCCGCTTAACTACGTTATTTCTTGTTAACATGTATGGTTGCAACGGCGCGATACACATTGTCGCCAGTCCGTTGCCACGTGCTTATTCATGTACGGTTGCAACGGCGCGATATACATTGTCGCCAGTCCGTTGCCACGTGCTTATTCCGATTCGCTGACAATGTCTTTAACGTCGGTAAAGGCTCATACAATTTCAACTCTATTATCACCGCCATTTTTCCTGTGCGCTCGAACAGGTCTTACTTTACTATTTATCGCCGTCACATACGCTATAGCGAATAATTTTTCGTTCCGTTATGGCAAAGGATTAGCTCCATCTCTGAACATTGTATTGGTCCTTAGAAGGACCTTTTTTATCGACGTACGCCGGGTGTCGGATGGCGATCCCGTCGCGTCGTGTCTAACCGCCAAACCCGTAGAGAGTGCGGCCCTGTCTCTTGAGTGCGTACACGACGTCCATGGCTGTGACGGTCTTCCTCTTGGCGTGTTCGGTGTAGGTGACGGCGTCACGAATAACGTTCTCAAGGAACACCTTGAGCACACCGCGCGTCTCCTCGTAGATGAGTCCGGAGATACGCTTCACTCCACCTCGGCGGGCGAGACGGCGGATGGCCGGCTTGGTGATGCCCTGGATGTTATCGCGGAGAACTTTGCGATGACGTTTGGCTCCTCCCTTTCCCAGGCCTTTTCCTCCCTTGCCGCGTCCAGTCATCTCTGTAGTCTGCTCGTAGTAAGGGCTGCTGTCTGATGACCTGAAATGCACCTTCGCCGGTATTTATAAACGTCGCCGCCGCGGCGATGACGTACCCGACCTCTCCACCAATCAGCGTCGCCCGTACTATCTGGCGCCATTCTCGGAAGTGCTTAAAAGACGGCGTTGACCCGGCTTTTTACAGATCGCAGAAATGGCACGTACGAAGCAGACAGCCCGCAAGTCCACCGGAGGAAAGGCCCCGAGGAAGCAGCTGGCCACCAAGGCCGCTCGCAAGAGCGCGCCGGCGACGGGAGGCGTCAAGAAGCCCCACAGGTACCGCCCCGGTACCGTGGCCCTTCGTGAGATCAGGAGATACCAGAAGAGCACGGAGCTCCTCATCCGCAAGCTGCCCTTCCAGCGCCTGGTGCGTGAGATCGCCCAGGACTTCAAGACCGATCTTCGGTTCCAGAGCTCCGCCGTCATGGCTCTCCAGGAGGCCAGCGAGGCTTACCTAGTGGGTCTCTTTGAGGACACCAACCTCTGCGCCATCCACGCTAAGCGTGTGACCATCATGCCCAAGGACATCCAGCTGGCCCGCCGTATCCGCGGAGAGCGAGCTTAGAAAGCTACTTTCGGCCGAAAAACAAAGGTCCTTTTCAGGACCAGTACATACTTAAAAGTTTGAATTTAGCACGATCGCACAATAATTAACGACGATGTAAATCCATTGGAATGATGGACGACATGAAATTTCCTTTGCGCATGGCAAGTGCGTTTGCACGGCTACGCATGAAATGAGATGAAATAAAAGTTCGTGCGATGCTTACCTGACGCGCTTAACGAAAAGAAAACAATACTCCGTGACGTGTTGTTCATTTTACACGTTCTATGAATGTTATTCTTAATTTTTTTTTTCGTCCGTCCATGTCGCATCATCAATTTTAAATAGGACCGTTGTTTTTGCATGGCATTAATCATGATAAATGTTAACTTTGGGCGTGCTCAGTGGCGTGGGCATTGAGTGGCAAGCATCTTTGGAAGACATGATGGTCCTAAAAAGGACCGAGATTGGACGCTGTCTGCTGTCCTAGGTGCGCCGGTGGCGAAGCAGTGATGGTTCACTTCTTTTTCTGGGCGGCGGAAGGTTTCTTGGCGGCGGGCTTGGCCTTGGTGGGCGTCTTCTTGGGCTTGGGGGTCTTGGGTTTGGTGGCCGCCTTTTTCGCCTTCGACGGGGACTTTGCCGCCTTGGCGGCGGGTTTCCCAGCCGCCGGCTTCTTCTTTGGCTTGTCCGCCGCCTTCTTCGCCTTCTTGGCTGGTGGCGCGGACTTGCTTCGCTCCTTGGGCGCGGACCTCTTGGTGCCACTGGACGCCTTCTCGGAGGACTTCTTGGCTCCGACCGCTTTCGGTTTCTTTACTCCCGTCTTCTTGACGACCTTTTTCGCCTTGGTCGTCCCGCTGGCTGCCGCGGGTGCGGCCTTCTTGCTGTGGCTCAGCTTGAAGGAACCTGAGGCGCCCTTTCCCTTGGTCTGGACGAGAGTTCCGGCGGTGACGGCCGCCTTGAGGTACTTCTTGATGAAAGGCGAGAGCCTCTCGGCGTCCACTTTGTAGCTGGCTGCGATGTACTTCTTGATGGCTTGAAGGGAAGAGCCACCGCGCTCCTTGAGGCCCTTGACTGCGTTGTTAACCATCTCGGAAGTGGGCGGGTGCGACGGCTTTGCGCGAGCCTTCTTGGCTGCTCCGCCCTTGCTGGCCTTCTTGGAAGCCGCGGAGGTTCCTGAAGAAGGCAGGGGTTTTACTGCGACGGTGCCCGAAGGCTGGGCTGCCGGTGGTGCGGCTGCCGCTGCTCCAGATGCTGCGTCTGCCATGTTATCGGCTGCTGCGTGATGATAGAAAGAGAAAATTACCAAGACATGGATTTCATACGAAAGTCCACCTTGCTATCGTACCATTTCGGAGCAAAATACGATCTCTTCCTCTCGCCTCCGGTGCGCTTCTCGGATTGTTTGTACTCCACTCCTCCTCCGACTTTCGCGTTTCGGAGAGTGTCGGGGGCGCGTAACGAGGGCGCCTTGCGCCGCGGCGCCCGTCAGGGTTCCACCCTGTCGGCCGTGGCGGCGCCAGGCGTTTGGCGAGCCCAGTTCGTGTGCAGCGGGTCGTCAAAATACGGGTTGTCGTCCTGTCGAAGGCGTACCCGGGAATAAACGTTGCACACGTTTCTACCGGGGTCGATTCCTCGAGATCCGAGGTAACGTACGTTCGAGGCCATCCTTCACCTGGTATTGGACGCGCTCGCGACCCGGTGGGCCGCGCGCGCGGCCGCGGAAAGCGGCCCCGAGAAGACGGTCCCTTCGGACGCCTTCCCCCTGACTCGGCGCCTGTCAAACCTTCCTCCTGTTCCTCCCCGGTGCCTGTCCCGTAAGCGGACGTTTATGCATTTTTCGACGACTCGGGGGCGTCGCGACGCACCCACCTCCCGCGCCCGTGGGAAAGGATTATCGAGTCGCAAATGGAGACGGAGTCACCCGTTAAGCGCACGCCTTACGACGCGTCCGCGTGGGCTTCGAAATGGTTGCATGGGGTGGCCGAAGGGGAAAAAGAAATGAACTGTACGCACGCGAATGGGACGTCAAAGTTCACGTACAACAAAGTCGAGGATGGCGCCGAATTATGCTTTAGCCCCGTGAGCGGGCGGGAAAAACAATGTAGTAGCCGAGGGCGCGCAGTGGCGACCCGGCCGTGACGAGTTTGCTCCGTCTCCAACGGCTTCGGACGTCGGTACCTCGTTGCGGGATGATGAATTTGTAGCAACCGGCATGTCATCGGAAACGAAATGATACTTCATCACGGGAAAACTCTTATTGTCGTTGAAACGGCGCCACATCCACGTTTCCGCGGATGTCTACCCTAGTTTCCTTGCACGTCTTTCGAAGAGGAGAGTCGTCTGCCGTCGACTTGTTATCGCGTACATTTCTTTTATTAACCTTCCTTATCTGTGCGATGCGTTGGATGTGCTTTTCTCCACGGTGCCGTCAAGTTACGGAATACACCCCTACGACCTTAAAAAAAAAAATCCCTCCCACACACACGCTGTATGTCACGTTAAATGACCCTGTGTGATGGGATACCTCGGGGACGTAGTCAACGTGAAAGCGACTCCTTGAAAACCAGGCTCTCGTAAGCGTACGTAATTCGTGTCGGCAATTTCGCTCGGTACACATCCCCCGCCGTACGTCTTATTCACGGAAACGGCGAAAATAGGGCGCATCGCGGGATTGTATGCGCGATCATTACGATGGGAATCGCCATAAGCAAATAGGACAGATGCGTTTAACTCAATAATATCCACATCCCTTTCGTCGTAGTTGCGGAGCTATGACGGCTTGTATTCGTGTCACAATATTTTTCAGTTGCTTCCAACCTAATTTCACATCGTTTCCACTTGTTTCCAATCGACATAATGTGTGTCAAGCATATGGATCTTGTTTTTTACCTCCATGCCGTTGGAATAATATCTTTCATTAGAGCAATGGTCGACTTTTCCTTATAACTTTCGAGGGTCGGGATAGTGATTGACGGATAAGGTAGAGTGAATAGCCCTTACCTGGAAAACATTCCTGTGAATAAATAAAAAAAACGTGGGAAAAAGCCGTCGGGGCGTGATGCGGCGTTCAATAGTGATGACAGATTATACTATCTGGCGTAGGAAAGACTTGAACACGATTTTTCCTGGGATCGTAATCAGGGATCCAGGCTGGTTTCCAGTGCTTGCGGGGTTGGGGGGACTAGGGGCGGCATTAACAGCCGGAACCGTTCATTCCTCTACGACCTCTCTTTCGTGGAACTCTATCACCGTCGACAGTTCACGGAACATCATTTCTCGGTTCTGTCTCGAAGAAGCCCCTGTGTTAATTCAATTACTCAGTATCTACTTCGTTCTGCATTACTTAATCAATACATGTGGACCCATCAAATATTTCATCCCCGTTCATTGTTGATTCCTTGAGGTTCTTAGCGATGCGGAAGCAACTTTATCGTCACGAGTAATAAAAGAACGATGATTAACAATTTTAAGCTGTCTGGTACCTAGCACATCACCATAAAAGATACGAAATAAGCATTCCAGTGAACAGGAAAACAAATAGTCGTCTTTTCCCCGGCCAATCTGGGATCATTGCAATGTGAAGCGAAAGTCAATCAGGAGTTAAGAGGATTCAATCCACTCACGATGAAGTAGACGACTGAAGGTTGCGTAGGTCTATGTGCACGTTCGTGTGTGTTAGTTTCTAGTGTTCATATGTAAATGACAGTTGTGTCAATGGGGGAACGTTATTCGAAAGTAACACTAGTTGACTCGAATTTAATCATTCTTATTACCAGTAGTTGCATTGCAAAATTTGACATTATCACGGCAGGAGGTAGGTGATGACTGTCATAAATGTTCGCTAATGGAGGACGTTTGTCATCCATTCCGAGATTTTGAAAAAAAAACTGTCTCCGTTTACATATCGCTGCGTACCCGAGATATTTTACTAATTTGGTACTCTGTGTGGATGAATTTATTAACAGATGTCATAAGGGTGATTTCAACTACACAAATTTGACAAAGTTCAATGTTAAGTATTAACGCCTCGCTGTGACTGGTATGACATTACATGATATCCCGGTGATTAAGCATCACCACAACTGCTAAGGTAATTAATCGTCATGGTGTATATCATGAGTCTTAAAATCACACGATCGTTATGAAATTTACACCGCTTCACGGCTCGTCGGCATTTTCTCCCGTCCGTAGTTAAGTTGTATGTTACTAAGTTGCCTAGGCAAGGACGTTATTCCATTCCATTCCCGGCCACTGTTACTAGATGAATCTGATTAAATATCGCTTCACGAATCACTATTGTCCTCAAAGCCGAGCGTCCTTCGGTTAACGCCACTGCGGGAAATCGGTTGTCGAATACGGTGAAGTGACGATCTCGTGTACCTAGTGTCAAAATGCGGCCGGGGTGGATTCTTCAATGGGGCTAATGCGGTAAAGATTTTCACCAAATTTGCAGAAAGTTGAAATGCTAAAAGGACGGACAGGTAGGCACATGCGGCAACCTTTTTCGTCAGAAATGCACTTGTAGGAAGAGTCGCCTTAATGAAAACGTTATGCAATCATCTCATAAATGATTATACCGGCCGCTAATTTTAAAGATTTCTCTTTCACGTCAAACTTCGACCTCTTTTCCCTAGATTTCATTTCCCTAATCCCGCAAAGAAATAAACAACATTAACGTATGTCCTTCCATCCCTTGTGTATCAACGTAATAAAATTAGCGGGTAAGTTGGGACTGGGACCATTTAACTTTTGCCTAGAGAAACATTTTCTGTTCTGTGGCGTGACAAGACAAGTAAAGATTTCTGGAAAGGTTAATTTCGTTCAAAAGAAGGGGAATGAGTCGTGTCCCGCGGAAGGGACCCCGGTTCAAAACTATAACAAGAATCGGTCATTTGGAGGCATGGTGATCAAAGAACTGGTCTACTTGTCACGTCTGTCTCGATGCATTTGTAATCAATTGCTGATAAATCGTTGCAGTATCGCAAAAAAAAAATTGCGGAAAAGGATGAAAAATCACTCAATCGACTTTAAAATACTTGGGGGATTCGTTCAGAGGAGGTTTATCAACATTGTTTCAGCGAGATGGCGATTTTCCAAGAAGGAAACCCGATGCCCATTACATAAATTGTTATTTGTGCGAATGATGCTGATTCCATATGCTGTTAACGACGATGCATTCCGTAGAAATAGTTTCTGGGAATTGATTGATTGGATAGAATTAGCACAATGGAAAATCCACGGAAGCGCTCACTGCCCGCCATTTTGTTTATTGCGACGCCTGCTCGTCACGACTTGGTGAATGTACAAGGAACGCTGTTGCCCAGCTGCGTTCTATGCTTGCGAGGTTTCCACAGAAATTTCTTCCTCGTGCGGAATGCCACGTGGGTCATTGCGACAGCCCTTTTCTGGTTAACGTAGAAACTTGGGGCGAGGACGGGTCGCATTACCTGCCTCCTCGCGTTGAACCCCCGAGGAGTTTTACGACGTAGCGGATGGGACGGGAGGTTAAGCGGAATTAGCCTTCGCGGAAAAACGGCCGCGTGGGAAGGGCATGTGGGGACCTGTCATTTACTGCCCCTGGAAGTGAAGCAGGAGCAACGTGACCACAAGCGTACCAGTTTCGGAGGGAGACGGACGCCGTGAATCCATATTATTTTTGACGGAGGGAGACATGTAAGTCAAGGCTTACGTCTGAGAAACGAGCATAGCAGGTCAGTGGTTTGAAAAGTACTGGGTGAAAGGGAAGTAATCATGGGAATATAATATTTTTTCCTTAATATCTCGACGGTCATTTTCATCAAATGCAGACGCATAGCAGTAGAAAATATATTTGAATAGGAGGTAAGAAATTCGTCCATCTTTTATTGTCATAAGTTTCTCCTTTACATTTACTCTATTTTTTCGTGAACCGCGCGCGTGCACACCAGGTAAGTAGTTGGTGAATCGGAGGAAAGCGTGGGACTCTAATTTCCCAGGTTTTTACGTTTATTTATGTACGTCCTTTGCGGCCGAGTATTGACGATTGCCCATCGCAGTCGGGTATTTGAAAACTGAAGATTATTTCATGGCCCTTAGAAGGGCCGTTAGGATGCATCAAAGCAATCCCGTCGAGGAATTTACTTTGAGCTGGTGTACTTGGTGACGGCCTTGGTCCCCTCGGAGACGGCGTGCTTGGCCAGCTCACCGGGAAGCAAGAGCCTGACGGCGGTCTGCACCTCCCGGCTGGTGATGGTGGAGCGCTTGTTGTAGTGAGCCAGGCGAGAAGCTTCGGCGGCGATTCTCTCGAAAATATCGTTGACGAAGCTGTTCATGATGCTCATGGCCTTGCTGGAGATTCCGGTGTCGGGGTGCACCTGCTTCAGCACTTTGTAGATGTAGATTGCGTAGCTCTCCTTCCTCCTGCGCTTCTTCTTCTTGTCTCCCTTGGAGATGTTCTTCTGGGCCTTGCCCGCTTTCTTCGCAGCCTTTCCGCTCGTCTTGGGTGGCATGGTGATCACGTTCGGCGAACGGGGTCGATTTCAGTATTTTCGCCGAACATCAGTCGCCTGCTTATGTACCCCTGGTCCGTTCCGTGAGCCGAATCTCCTCGACGACCAATCACGTAAAAGCATGATGTGGCGTCGCTAGGACGGCGGCAGCCTATATAAATGCGCCCAGGAGTCTGACAGCGATTAGACAGCACTACCAGATAAAGAAGCATTCAGCCATGTCCGGACGAGGAAAGGGAGGAAAAGTGAAGGGGAAGTCCAAGTCCCGCTCCAGCAGGGCCGGTCTTCAGTTTCCGGTCGGTCGTATCCACCGTCTGCTCCGCAAGGGGAACTATGCCGAGCGTGTTGGTGCCGGTGCCCCAGTCTACTTGGCCGCCGTCATGGAGTACCTGGCCGCGGAAGTCCTCGAGTTGGCCGGTAACGCTGCCAGGGACAACAAGAAGACGAGAATCATCCCTCGTCACTTGCAGTTGGCCATCCGCAACGACGAGGAGTTGAATAAGCTCCTGTCGGGCGTTACCATCGCTCAGGGAGGTGTCCTTCCGAACATCCAGGCGGTGCTCCTGCCCAAGAAGACTGAGAAGAAGGCATAAGCATCACGCTGTGCGCATAAAAGGTCCTTTTCAGGACCAGAACATACTAGAGAGATGTACGCGATAAATGTCATGTGAAAAAAATAATAATAACAATAAACGTAATAAGCATAGCGAATGAAACGTGGAGCTATAATTGGGCTAAGGTAAACGATGGGAAATAAAGCGTATAAAAAGTGAAAGCGTTTGTGCTGAAATGCAACGAAGAATGATTGAAGGTGACACTGCTTCGTTTACAATGTATTTCATAGTCTGTCATAAAATTTCACCTGCAATCTGCCGCTTAACTACGTTATTTCTTGTTAACATGTATGGTTGCAACGGCGCGATACACATTGTCGCCAGTCCGTTGCCACGTGCTTATTCATGTACGGTTGCAACGGCGCGATATACATTGTCGCCAGTCCGTTGCCACGTGCTTATTCCGATTCGCTGACAATGTCTTTAACGTCGGTAAAGGCTCATACAATTTCAACTCTATTATCACCGCCATTTTTCCTGTGCGCTCGAACAGGTCTTACTTTACTATTTATCGCCGTCACATACGCTATAGCGAATAATTTTTCGTTCCGTTATGGCAAAGGATTAGCTCCATCTCTGAACATTGTATTGGTCCTTAGAAGGACCTTTTTTATCGACGTACGCCGGGTGTCGGATGGCGATCCCGTCGCGTCGTGTCTAACCGCCAAACCCGTAGAGAGTGCGGCCCTGTCTCTTGAGTGCGTACACGACGTCCATGGCTGTGACGGTCTTCCTCTTGGCGTGTTCGGTGTAGGTGACGGCGTCACGAATAACGTTCTCAAGGAACACCTTGAGCACACCGCGCGTCTCCTCGTAGATGAGTCCGGAGATACGCTTCACTCCACCTCGGCGGGCGAGACGGCGGATGGCCGGCTTGGTGATGCCCTGGATGTTATCGCGGAGAACTTTGCGATGACGTTTGGCTCCTCCCTTTCCCAGGCCTTTTCCTCCCTTGCCGCGTCCAGTCATCTCTGTAGTCTGCTCGTAGTAAGGGCTGCTGTCTGATGACCTGAAATGCACCTTCGCCGGTATTTATAAACGTCGCCGCCGCGGCGATGACGTACCCGACCTCTCCACCAATCAGCGTCGCCCGTACTATCTGGCGCCATTCTCGGAAGTGCTTAAAAGACGGCGTTGACCCGGCTTTTTACAGATCGCAGAAATGGCACGTACGAAGCAGACAGCCCGCAAGTCCACCGGAGGAAAGGCCCCGAGGAAGCAGCTGGCCACCAAGGCCGCTCGCAAGAGCGCGCCGGCGACGGGAGGCGTCAAGAAGCCCCACAGGTACCGCCCCGGTACCGTGGCCCTTCGTGAGATCAGGAGATACCAGAAGAGCACGGAGCTCCTCATCCGCAAGCTGCCCTTCCAGCGCCTGGTGCGTGAGATCGCCCAGGACTTCAAGACCGATCTTCGGTTCCAGAGCTCCGCCGTCATGGCTCTCCAGGAGGCCAGCGAGGCTTACCTAGTGGGTCTCTTTGAGGACACCAACCTCTGCGCCATCCACGCTAAGCGTGTGACCATCATGCCCAAGGACATCCAGCTGGCCCGCCGTATCCGCGGAGAGCGAGCTTAGAAAGCTACTTTCGGCCGAAAAACAAAGGTCCTTTTCAGGACCAGTACATACTTAAAAGTTTGAATTTAGCACGATCGCACAATAATTAACGACGATGTAAATCCATTGGAATGATGGACGACATGAAATTTCCTTTGCGCATGGCAAGTGCGTTTGCACGGCTACGCATGAAATGAGATGAAATAAAAGTTCGTGCGATGCTTACCTGACGCGCTTAACGAAAAGAAAACAATACTCCGTGACGTGTTGTTCATTTTACACGTTCTATGAATGTTATTCTTAATTTTTTTTTTCGTCCGTCCATGTCGCATCATCAATTTTAAATAGGACCGTTGTTTTTGCATGGCATTAATCATGATAAATGTTAACTTTGGGCGTGCTCAGTGGCGTGGGCATTGAGTGGCAAGCATCTTTGGAAGACATGATGGTCCTAAAAAGGACCGAGATTGGACGCTGTCTGCTGTCCTAGGTGCGCCGGTGGCGAAGCAGTGATGGTTCACTTCTTTTTCTGGGCGGCGGAAGGTTTCTTGGCGGCGGGCTTGGCCTTGGTGGGCGTCTTCTTGGGCTTGGGGGTCTTGGGTTTGGTGGCCGCCTTTTTCGCCTTCGACGGGGACTTTGCCGCCTTGGCGGCGGGTTTCCCAGCCGCCGGCTTCTTCTTTGGCTTGTCCGCCGCCTTCTTCGCCTTCTTGGCTGGTGGCGCGGACTTGCTTCGCTCCTTGGGCGCGGACCTCTTGGTGCCACTGGACGCCTTCTCGGAGGACTTCTTGGCTCCGACCGCTTTCGGTTTCTTTACTCCCGTCTTCTTGACGACCTTTTTCGCCTTGGTCGTCCCGCTGGCTGCCGCGGGTGCGGCCTTCTTGCTGTGGCTCAGCTTGAAGGAACCTGAGGCGCCCTTTCCCTTGGTCTGGACGAGAGTTCCGGCGGTGACGGCCGCCTTGAGGTACTTCTTGATGAAAGGCGAGAGCCTCTCGGCGTCCACTTTGTAGCTGGCTGCGATGTACTTCTTGATGGCTTGAAGGGAAGAGCCACCGCGCTCCTTGAGGCCCTTGACTGCGTTGTTAACCATCTCGGAAGTGGGCGGGTGCGACGGCTTTGCGCGAGCCTTCTTGGCTGCTCCGCCCTTGCTGGCCTTCTTGGAAGCCGCGGAGGTTCCTGAAGAAGGCAGGGGTTTTACTGCGACGGTGCCCGAAGGCTGGGCTGCCGGTGGTGCGGCTGCCGCTGCTCCAGATGCTGCGTCTGCCATGTTATCGGCTGCTGCGTGATGATAGAAAGAGAAAATTACCAAGACATGGATTTCATACGAAAGTCCACCTTGCTATCGTACCATTTCGGAGCAAAATACGATCTCTTCCTCTCGCCTCCGGTGCGCTTCTCGGATTGTTTGTACTCCACTCCTCCTCCGACTTTCGCGTTTCGGAGAGTGTCGGGGGCGCGTAACGAGGGCGCCTTGCGCCGCGGCGCCCGTCAGGGTTCCACCCTGTCGGCCGTGGCGGCGCCAGGCGTTTGGCGAGCCCAGTTCGTGTGCAGCGGGTCGTCAAAATACGGGTTGTCGTCCTGTCGAAGGCGTACCCGGGAATAAACGTTGCACACGTTTCTACCGGGGTCGATTCCTCGAGATCCGAGGTAACGTACGTTCGAGGCCATCCTTCACCTGGTATTGGACGCGCTCGCGACCCGGTGGGCCGCGCGCCGGCCGCGGAAAGCGGCCCCGAGAAGACGGTCCCTTCGGACGCCTTCCCCCTGACTCGGCGCCTGTCAAACCTTCCTCCTGTTCCTCCCCGGTGCCTGTCCCGTAAGCGGACGTTTATGCATTTTTCGACGACTCGGGGGCGTCGCGACGCACCCACCTCCCGCGCCCGTGGGAAAGGATTATCGAGTCGCAAATGGAGACGGAGTCACCCGTTAAGCGCACGCCTTACGACGCGTCCGCGTGGGCTTCGAAATGGTTGCATGGGGTGGCCGAAGGGGAAAAAGAAATGAACTGTACGCACGCGAATGGGACGTCAAAGTTCACGTACAACAAAGTCGAGGATGGCGCCGAATTATGCTTTAGCCCCGTGAGCGGGCGGGAAAAACAATGTAGTAGCCGAGGGCGCGCAGTGGCGACCCGGCCGTGACGAGTTTGCTCCGTCTCCAACGGCTTCGGACGTCGGTACCTCGTTGCGGGATGATGAATTTGTAGCAACCGGCATGTCATCGGAAACGAAATGATACTTCATCACGGGAAAACTCTTATTGTCGTTGAAACGGCGCCACATCCACGTTTCCGCGGATGTCTACCCTAGTTTCCTTGCACGTCTTTCGAAGAGGAGAGTCGTCTGCCGTCGACTTGTTATCGCGTACATTTCTTTTATTAACCTTCCTTATCTGTGCGATGCGTTGGATGTGCTTTTCTCCACGGTGCCGTCAAGTTACGGAATACACCCCTACGACCTTAAAAAAAAAAATCCCTCCCACACACACGCTGTATGTCACGTTAAATGACCCTGTGTGATGGGATACCTCGGGGACGTAGTCAACGTGAAAGCGACTCCTTGAAAACCAGGCTCTCGTAAGCGTACGTAATTCGTGTCGGCAATTTCGCTCGGTACACATCCCCCGCCGTACGTCTTATTCACGGAAACGGCGAAAATAGGGCGCATCGCGGGATTGTATGCGCGATCATTACGATGGGAATCGCCATAAGCAAATAGGACAGATGCGTTTAACTCAATAATATCCACATCCCTTTCGTCGTAGTTGCGGAGCTATGACGGCTTGTATTCGTGTCACAATATTTTTCAGTTGCTTCCAACCTAATTTCACATCGTTTCCACTTGTTTCCAATCGACATAATGTGTGTCAAGCATATGGATCTTGTTTTTTACCTCCATGCCGTTGGAATAATATCTTTCATTAGAGCAATGGTCGACTTTTCCTTATAACTTTCGAGGGTCGGGATAGTGATTGACGGATAAGGTAGAGTGAATAGCCCTTACCTGGAAAACATTCCTGTGAATAAATAAAAAAAACGTGGGAAAAAGCCGTCGGGGCGTGATGCGGCGTTCAATAGTGATGACAGATTATACTATCTGGCGTAGGAAAGACTTGAACACGATTTTTCCTGGGATCGTAATCAGGGATCCAGGCTGGTTTCCAGTGCTTGCGGGGTTGGGGGGACTAGGGGCGGCATTAACAGCCGGAACCGTTCATTCCTCTACGACCTCTCTTTCGTGGAACTCTATCACCGTCGACAGTTCACGGAACATCATTTCTCGGTTCTGTCTCGAAGAAGCCCCTGTGTTAATTCAATTACTCAGTATCTACTTCGTTCTGCATTACTTAATCAATACATGTGGACCCATCAAATATTTCATCCCCGTTCATTGTTGATTCCTTGAGGTTCTTAGCGATGCGGAAGCAACTTTATCGTCACGAGTAATAAAAGAACGATGATTAACAATTTTAAGCTGTCTGGTACCTAGCACATCACCATAAAAGATACGAAATAAGCATTCCAGTGAACAGGAAAACAAATAGTCGTCTTTTCCCCGGCCAATCTGGGATCATTGCAATGTGAAGCGAAAGTCAATCAGGAGTTAAGAGGATTCAATCCACTCACGATGAAGTAGACGACTGAAGGTTGCGTAGGTCTATGTGCACGTTCGTGTGTGTTAGTTTCTAGTGTTCATATGTAAATGACAGTTGTGTCAATGGGGGAACGTTATTCGAAAGTAACACTAGTTGACTCGAATTTAATCATTCTTATTACCAGTAGTTGCATTGCAAAATTTGACATTATCACGGCAGGAGGTAGGTGATGACTGTCATAAATGTTCGCTAATGGAGGACGTTTGTCATCCATTCCGAGATTTTGAAAAAAAAACTGTCTCCGTTTACATATCGCTGCGTACCCGAGATATTTTACTAATTTGGTACTCTGTGTGGATGAATTTATTAACAGATGTCATAAGGGTGATTTCAACTACACAAATTTGACAAAGTTCAATGTTAAGTATTAACGCCTCGCTGTGACTGGTATGACATTACATGATATCCCGGTGATTAAGCATCACCACAACTGCTAAGGTAATTAATCGTCATGGTGTATATCATGAGTCTTAAAATCACACGATCGTTATGAAATTTACACCGCTTCACGGCTCGTCGGCATTTTCTCCCGTCCGTAGTTAAGTTGTATGTTACTAAGTTGCCTAGGCAAGGACGTTATTCCATTCCATTCCCGGCCACTGTTACTAGATGAATCTGATTAAATATCGCTTCACGAATCACTATTGTCCTCAAAGCCGAGCGTCCTTCGGTTAACGCCACTGCGGGAAATCGGTTGTCGAATACGGTGAAGTGACGATCTCGTGTACCTAGTGTCAAAATGCGGCCGGGGTGGATTCTTCAATGGGGCTAATGCGGTAAAGATTTTCACCAAATTTGCAGAAAGTTGAAATGCTAAAAGGACGGACAGGTAGGCACATGCGGCAACCTTTTTCGTCAGAAATGCACTTGTAGGAAGAGTCGCCTTAATGAAAACGTTATGCAATCATCTCATAAATGATTATACCGGCCGCTAATTTTAAAGATTTCTCTTTCACGTCAAACTTCGACCTCTTTTCCCTAGATTTCATTTCCCTAATCCCGCAAAGAAATAAACAACATTAACGTATGTCCTTCCATCCCTTGTGTATCAACGTAATAAAATTAGCGGGTAAGTTGGGACTGGGACCATTTAACTTTTGCCTAGAGAAACATTTTCTGTTCTGTGGCGTGACAAGACAAGTAAAGATTTCTGGAAAGGTTAATTTCGTTCAAAAGAAGGGGAATGAGTCGTGTCCCGCGGAAGGGACCCCGGTTCAAAACTATAACAAGAATCGGTCATTTGGAGGCATGGTGATCAAAGAACTGGTCTACTTGTCACGTCTGTCTCGATGCATTTGTAATCAATTGCTGATAAATCGTTGCAGTATCGCAAAAAAAAAATTGCGGAAAAGGATGAAAAATCACTCAATCGACTTTAAAATACTTGGGGGATTCGTTCAGAGGAGGTTTATCAACATTGTTTCAGCGAGATGGCGATTTTCCAAGAAGGAAACCCGATGCCCATTACATAAATTGTTATTTGTGCGAATGATGCTGATTCCATATGCTGTTAACGACGATGCATTCCGTAGAAATAGTTTCTGGGAATTGATTGATTGGATAGAATTAGCACAATGGAAAATCCACGGAAGCGCTCACTGCCCGCCATTTTGTTTATTGCGACGCCTGCTCGTCACGACTTGGTGAATGTACAAGGAACGCTGTTGCCCAGCTGCGTTCTATGCTTGCGAGGTTTCCACAGAAATTTCTTCCTCGTGCGGAATGCCACGTGGGTCATTGCGACAGCCCTTTTCTGGTTAACGTAGAAACTTGGGGCGAGGACGGGTCGCATTACCTGCCTCCTCGCGTTGAACCCCCGAGGAGTTTTACGACGTAGCGGATGGGACGGGAGGTTAAGCGGAATTAGCCTTCGCGGAAAAACGGCCGCGTGGGAAGGGCATGTGGGGACCTGTCATTTACTGCCCCTGGAAGTGAAGCAGGAGCAACGTGACCACAAGCGTACCAGTTTCGGAGGGAGACGGACGCCGTGAATCCATATTATTTTTGACGGAGGGAGACATGTAAGTCAAGGCTTACGTCTGAGAAACGAGCATAGCAGGTCAGTGGTTTGAAAAGTACTGGGTGAAAGGGAAGTAATCATGGGAATATAATATTTTTTCCTTAATATCTCGACGGTCATTTTCATCAAATGCAGACGCATAGCAGTAGAAAATATATTTGAATAGGAGGTAAGAAATTCGTCCATCTTTTATTGTCATAAGTTTCTCCTTTACATTTACTCTATTTTTTCGTGAACCGCGCGCGTGCACACCAGGTAAGTAGTTGGTGAATCGGAGGAAAGCGTGGGACTCTAATTTCCCAGGTTTTTACGTTTATTTATGTACGTCCTTTGCGGCCGAGTATTGACGATTGCCCATCGCAGTCGGGTATTTGAAAACTGAAGATTATTTCATGGCCCTTAGAAGGGCCGTTAGGATGCATCAAAGCAATCCCGTCGAGGAATTTACTTTGAGCTGGTGTACTTGGTGACGGCCTTGGTCCCCTCGGAGACGGCGTGCTTGGCCAGCTCACCGGGAAGCAAGAGCCTGACGGCGGTCTGCACCTCCCGGCTGGTGATGGTGGAGCGCTTGTTGTAGTGAGCCAGGCGAGAAGCTTCGGCGGCGATTCTCTCGAAAATATCGTTGACGAAGCTGTTCATGATGCTCATGGCCTTGCTGGAGATTCCGGTGTCGGGGTGCACCTGCTTCAGCACTTTGTAGATGTAGATTGCGTAGCTCTCCTTCCTCCTGCGCTTCTTCTTCTTGTCTCCCTTGGAGATGTTCTTCTGGGCCTTGCCCGCTTTCTTCGCAGCCTTTCCGCTCGTCTTGGGTGGCATGGTGATCACGTTCGGCGAACGGGGTCGATTTCAGTATTTTCGCCGAACATCAGTCGCCTGCTTATGTACCCCTGGTCCGTTCCGTGAGCCGAATCTCCTCGACGACCAATCACGTAAAAGCATGATGTGGCGTCGCTAGGACGGCGGCAGCCTATATAAATGCGCCCAGGAGTCTGACAGCGATTAGACAGCACTACCAGATAAAGAAGCATTCAGCCATGTCCGGACGAGGAAAGGGAGGAAAAGTGAAGGGGAAGTCCAAGTCCCGCTCCAGCAGGGCCGGTCTTCAGTTTCCGGTCGGTCGTATCCACCGTCTGCTCCGCAAGGGGAACTATGCCGAGCGTGTTGGTGCCGGTGCCCCAGTCTACTTGGCCGCCGTCATGGAGTACCTGGCCGCGGAAGTCCTCGAGTTGGCCGGTAACGCTGCCAGGGACAACAAGAAGACGAGAATCATCCCTCGTCACTTGCAGTTGGCCATCCGCAACGACGAGGAGTTGAATAAGCTCCTGTCGGGCGTTACCATCGCTCAGGGAGGTGTCCTTCCGAACATCCAGGCGGTGCTCCTGCCCAAGAAGACTGAGAAGAAGGCATAAGCATCACGCTGTGCGCATAAAAGGTCCTTTTCAGGACCAGAACATACTAGAGAGATGTACGCGATAAATGTCATGTGAAAAAAATAATAATAACAATAAACGTAATAAGCATAGCGAATGAAACGTGGAGCTATAATTGGGCTAAGGTAAACGATGGGAAATAAAGCGTATAAAAAGTGAAAGCGTTTGTGCTGAAATGCAACGAAGAATGATTGAAGGTGACACTGCTTCGTTTACAATGTATTTCATAGTCTGTCATAAAATTTCACCTGCAATCTGCCGCTTAACTACGTTATTTCTTGTTAACATGTATGGTTGCAACGGCGCGATACACATTGTCGCCAGTCCGTTGCCACGTGCTTATTCATGTACGGTTGCAACGGCGCGATATACATTGTCGCCAGTCCGTTGCCACGTGCTTATTCCGATTCGCTGACAATGTCTTTAACGTCGGTAAAGGCTCATACAATTTCAACTCTATTATCACCGCCATTTTTCCTGTGCGCTCGAACAGGTCTTACTTTACTATTTATCGCCGTCACATACGCTATAGCGAATAATTTTTCGTTCCGTTATGGCAAAGGATTAGCTCCATCTCTGAACATTGTATTGGTCCTTAGAAGGACCTTTTTTATCGACGTACGCCGGGTGTCGGATGGCGATCCCGTCGCGTCGTGTCTAACCGCCAAACCCGTAGAGAGTGCGGCCCTGTCTCTTGAGTGCGTACACGACGTCCATGGCTGTGACGGTCTTCCTCTTGGCGTGTTCGGTGTAGGTGACGGCGTCACGAATAACGTTCTCAAGGAACACCTTGAGCACACCGCGCGTCTCCTCGTAGATGAGTCCGGAGATACGCTTCACTCCACCTCGGCGGGCGAGACGGCGGATGGCCGGCTTGGTGATGCCCTGGATGTTATCGCGGAGAACTTTGCGATGACGTTTGGCTCCTCCCTTTCCCAGGCCTTTTCCTCCCTTGCCGCGTCCAGTCATCTCTGTAGTCTGCTCGTAGTAAGGGCTGCTGTCTGATGACCTGAATGCACCTTCGCCGGTATTTATAAACGTCGCCGCCGCGGCGATGACGTACCCGACCTCTCCACCAATCAGCGTCGCCCGTACTATCTGGCGCCATTCTCGGAAGTGCTTAAAGACGGCGTTGACCCGGCTTTTTACAGATCGCAGAAATGGCACGTACGAAGCAGACAGCCCGCAAGTCCACCGGAGGAAAGGCCCCGAGGAAGCAGCTGGCCACCAAGGCCGCTCGCAAGAGCGCGCCGGCGACGGGAGGCGTCAAGAAGCCCCACAGGTACCGCCCCGGTACCGTGGCCCTTCGTGAGATCAGGAGATACCAGAAGAGCACGGAGCTCCTCATCCGCAAGCTGCCCTTCCAGCGCCTGGTGCGTGAGATCGCCCAGGACTTCAAGACCGATCTTCGGTTCCAGAGCTCCGCCGTCATGGCTCTCCAGGAGGCCAGCGAGGCTTACCTAGTGGGTCTCTTTGAGGACACCAACCTCTGCGCCATCCACGCTAAGCGTGTGACCATCATGCCCAAGGACATCCAGCTGGCCCGCCGTATCCGCGGAGAGCGAGCTTAGAAAGCTACTTTCGGCCGAAAACAAAGGTCCTTTTCAGGACCAGTACATACTTAAAAGTTAGAATTTAGCACGATCGCACAATAATTAACGACGATGTAAATCCATTGGAATGATGGACGACATGAAATTTCCTTTGCGCATGGCAAGTGCGTTTGCACGGCTACGCATGAAATGAGATGAAATAAAAGTTCGTGCGATGCTTACCTGACGCGCTTAACGAAAAGAAAACAATACTCCGTGACGTGTTGTTCATTTTACACGTTCTATGAATGTTATTCTTAATTTTTTTTTCGTCCGTCCATGTCGCATCATCAATTTTAAATAGGACCGTTGTTTTTGCATGGCATTAATCATGATAAATGTTACTTTGGGCGTGCTCAGTGGCGTGGGCATTGAGTGGCAAGCATCTTTGGAAGACATGATGGTCCTAAAAAGGACCGAGATTGGACGCTGTCTGCTGTCCTAGGTGCGCCGGTGGCGAAGCAGTGATGGTTCACTTCTTTTTCTGGGCGGCGGAAGGTTTCTTGGCGGCGGGCTTGGCCTTGGTGGGCGTCTTCTTGGGCTTGGGGGTCTTGGGTTGGTGGCCGCCTTTTTTCGCCTTCGACGGGGACTTTGCCGCCTTGGCGGCGGGTTTCCCAGCCGCCGGCTTCTTCTTTGGCTTGTCCGCCGCCTTCTTCGCCTTCTTGGCTGGTGGCGCGGACTTGCTTCGCTCCTTGGGCGCGGACCTCTTGGTGCCACTGGACGCCTTCTCGGAGGACTTCTTGGCTCCGACCGCTTTCGGTTTCTTTACTCCCGTCTTCTTGACGACCTTTTTCGCCTTGGTCGTCCGCTGGCTGCCGCGGGTGCGGCCTTCTTGCTGTGCTCAGCTTGAAGGAACCTGAGGCGCCCTTTCCCTTGGTCTGGACGAGAGTTCCGGCGGTGACGGCCGCCTTGAGGTACTTCTTGATGAAAGGCGAGAGCCTCTCGGCGTCCACTTTGTAGCTGGCTGCGATGTACTTCTTGATGGCTTGAAGGGAAGAGCCACCGCGCTCCTTGAGGCCCTTGACTGCGTTGTAACCATCTCGGAAGTGGGCGGGTGCGACGGCTTTGCGCGAGCCTTCTTGGCTGCTCCGCCCTTGCTGGCCTTCTTGGAAGCCGCGGAGGTTCCTGAAGAAGGCAGGGGTTTTACTGCGACGGTGCCCGAAGGCTGGGCTGCCGGTGGTGCGGCTGCCGCTGCTCCAGATGCTGCGTCTGCCATGTTATCGGCTGCTGCGTGATGATAGAAAGAGAAAATTACAAGACATGGATTTCATACGAAAGTCCACCTTGCTATCGTACCATTTCGGAGCAAAATACGATCTCTTCCTCTCGCCTCCGGTGCGCTTCTCGGATTGTTTGTACTCCACTCCTCTCCGACTTTCGCGTTTCGGAGAGTGTCGGGGGCGCGTAACGAGGGCGCCTTGCGCCGCGGCGCCCGTCAGGGTTCCACCCTGTCGGCCGTGGGCGGCGCCAGGCGTTTGGCGAGCCCAGTTCGTGTGCAGCGGGTCGTCAAAATACGGGTTGTCGTCCTGTCGAAGGCGTACCCGGGAATAAACGTTGCACACGTTTCTACCGGGGTCGATTCCTCGAGATCCGAGGTAACGTACGTTCGAGGCCATCCTTCACCTGGTATTGGACGCGCTCGCGACCCGGTGGGCCGCGCGCCGGCCGCGGAAAAGCGGCCCCGAGAAGACGGTCCCTTCGGACGCCTTCCCCCTGACTCGGCGCCTGTCAAACCTTCCTCCTGTTCCTCCCCGGTGCCTGTCCCGTAAGCGGACGTTTTATGCATTTTTCGACGACTCGGGGGCGTCGCGACGCACCCACCTCCCGCGCCCGTGGGAAAGGATTATCGAGTCGCAAATGGAGACGGAGTCACCCGTTAAGCGCACGCCTTACGACGCGTCCGCGTGGGCTTCGAAATGGTTGCATGGGGTGGCCGAAGGGGAAAAAGAAATGAACTGTACGCACGCGAATGGGACGTCAAAGTTCACGTACAACAAAGTCGAGGATGGCGCCGAATTATGCTTTAGCCCCGTGAGCGGGCGGGAAAAACATGTAGTAGCCGAGGGCGCGCAGTGGCGACCCGGCCGTGACGAGTTTGCTCCGTCTCCAACGGCTTCGGACGTCGGTACCTCGTTGCGGGATGATGAATTTGTAGCAACCGGCTGTCATCGGAAACGAAATGATACTCATCACGGGAAAACTCTTATTGTCGTTGAAACGGCGCCACATCCACGTTTCCGCGGATGTCTACCCTAGTTTCCTTGCACGTCTTTCGAAGAGGAGAGTCGTCTGCCGTCGACTTGTTATCGCGTACATTTCTTTTATTAACCTCCTTATCTGTGCGATGCGTTGGATGTGCTTTTCTCCACGGTGCCGTCAAGTTACGGAATACACCCCTACGACCTTAAAAAAAAAAATCCCTCCCACACACACGCTGTATGTCACGTTAAATGACCCTGTGTGATGGGATACCTCGGGGACGTAGTCAACGTGAAAGCGACTCCTTGAAAACCAGGCTCTCGTAAGCGTACGTAATTCGTGTCGGCAATTTCGCTCGGTACACATCCCCCGCCGTACGTCTTATTCACGGAAACGGCGAAAATAGGGCGCATCGCGGGATTGTATGCGCGATCATTACGATGGGAATCGCCATAAGCAAATAGGACAGATGCGTTTAACTCAATAATATCACATCCCTTTCGTCGTAGTTGCGGAGCTATGACGGCTTGTATTCGTGT
>NW_027287588.1:0-47689 GCF_022747635.1 Hetaerina americana
AAAATTTAATTTTTCACATTTTTTCCATGAAAAGTGCCAATACCCCCCCCTTTGGGTTCTAGGTGAAAATCTCACTCGACACAAATCAAACAAAAATGTTTCCATGGTGTGTATTCTTGTTCATTTTCATCAAATAAACAAAATTAAACCCCAGAATAAATCCTGAAAAACAAGAAATGAGCATAAAAGATGCTTCAGCGCAAGTTATATTCTTACCATAAGAGCCCAAATTTCTAAAAAATATTGCGAAAAACCACAATCTTCTTTTTTGGAGTGAATGTTTGAAGGTGTATAGAAGGCATTTATTTCATTTTTAGAAAATTTAATTTTTCACATTTTTCCGTGAAAAAGTGCCAATACCCCCCCCTTCGGGTTCTAGGTGAAAATCTCACTCGACACAAATCAAACAAAAATGTTTCCATGGTGTGTATTGTTGTTTATTTTCATCAAATAAACAAAATTAAACCCGGAATAAATCCTGAAAGACAAGAAATGAGCATAAAAGATGCTTCAGCGCAAGTGTTATTCTTACTATAATAGCCCAAATTTCTAAAAATATTGCGATAAACCACAATCTTCTTTTTTTTTAGTGAATGTTTGAGGTGTATAGAAGGCATTTATTTCATTTTTAGAAAATTTAATTTTTCACATTTTTCCGTGAAAAGTGCCAATACCCCCCCCCTTTGGGTTCTAGGTGAAAATCTCACTCGACACAAATCAAACAAAAATGTTTCCATGGTGTGTATTGTTGTTCATTTTCATCAAATAAACAAAATTAAACCCAGAATAAATCCTTAAAGACAAGAAATGAGCATAAAAAGATACTTCAGCGCAAGTGTTAATGTTACTATAAGAGCCAAATTTCTAAAAAATATTGCGAAAAAGCAACAATTTTCATTTTTAGAGTGAATGTTTGAGGTGTATAGAAGGCATTTATTTCATTTTTAGAAAATTTAATTTTTCACATTTTTCCGTGAAAAGTGCCAATACCCCCCCCCCCCTTCGGGTTCTAGGTGAATAATCTCACTCGACACAAATCAAACAAAAATGTTTCCATGGTGTGTATTGTTGTTTATTTTCATCAAATAAACAAAATTAAACCCAGAATAAATCCTGAAAGACAAGAAAATGAGCATAAAAGATGCTTCAGTGCAAGTGTTATTCTTTCTACTATAATAGCCCAAATTTCTAAAAAATATTGCGATAAAACCACAACCTTCTGTTTATAGAGTGAATGTTTGAGGTGTATAGAAGGCATTTATTTCATTTTTAGAAAATTTAATTTTTCACATTTTTCCATGAAAAGTGCCAATACCCCCCCCCTTTGGGTTCTAGGTGAAAATCTCACTCGTCACAAATCAAACAAAAAATGTTTCCATGATGTGTATTGTTGTTCATTTTCATCAAATAAACAAAATTAAACCCAGAATAAATCCTGAAAGACAAGAAATGAGCATAAAAGATGCTTCAGCGCAAGTGTTAATGTTACTATAAGAGCCAAATTTCTAAAAATATTGCGAAAAAGCAACAATTTTCATTTTTAGAGTGAATGTTTGAGGTGTATAGAAGGCATTTATTTCATTTTTAGAAAATTTAATTTTTCACATTTTTCCGTGAAAAGTTGCCAATACCCCCCCCTTTGGGTTCTAGGTGAAAATCTCACTCGACACAAATCAAACAAAATGTTTCCATGGTGTGTATTGTTGTTCATTTTCATCATATAAACAAAATTAAACCCAGAATAAATCCTGAAATACAAGAAATGAGCATAAAAGATGCTTTAGCGCAAGTGTTAATGTTACTATAAGAGCCAAATTTCTAAAAATATTGCGAAAAAGCAACAATTTTCATTTTTAGAGTGAATGTTTGACGTGTATAGAAGGCATTTATTTTATTTTTAGAAAATTTAATTTTTCACATTTTTCCGTTGAAAAGTGCAAATACCCCCCCCCCTTTGGGTTCTAGGTGAAAATCTCACTCGACACAAATCAAACAAAAATGTTTCCATGGTGTGTATTGTTGTTCATTTTCATCAAATAAACAAAATTAAACCCAGAATAAATCCTGAAAAACAAGAAATGAGCATAAAAGATGCTTCAGCGCAAGTGTTTTTCTTACTTTAAGAGCCCAAATTTCTAAAAAATATTGCGAGAAAAAACACAATCTTCTTTTTGGAGTGAATGTTTGTGGTGTAATAGAAGGCATTTATTTCATTTTTAGAAAATTTAATTTTTCACATTTTTCCATGAAAAGTACCAATACCCCCCCTTTGGGTTCTAGGTGAAAATCTCACTCGACACAAATCAAACAAAAATGTTTCCATGGTGTGTATTGTTGTTCATTTTCATCAAATAAACAAAAATAAAACTCAGAATAAATCCTGAAAGATAAGATATGAGCATAAAGGATGCTTCAGCGCAAGTGTTCATGTTACTAAAAGAGCCACAATTTCTAAAAATATTGCAAAAAACCATAATCTTCTGTTTTAGAGTGAATGTTTCAGGTGTATAGAAGGCATTTATTTCATTTTTAGAAAATTTAATTTTTCTCTTTTTTCCATGAAAAGTGCCATTACCCCCCCCCCCCCTTTGGGTTTCTAGGTGAAAATCTCACTCGACACAAATCAAACAAAAATGTTTCCATGGTGTGTATTGTTGTTCATTTTCATCAAATAAACAAAATTAAACCCAGAATAAATCCTGAAAAACAAGAAATGAGCATAAAAGATGCTTCAGCGCAAGTGTTATTCTTACTATAAGAGCCGAAATTTCTAAAAATATTGCGAAAAACCATAATCTTCTTTTTTGGAGTGAATGTTTGAGGTGTATAGAAGGCATTTATTTCATTTTTAGAAAATTTAATTTTTCACATTTTTCCATGAAAAGTGCCAATACCCCCCCCTTTGGGTTCTAGGTGAAAATCTCACTCGGCCCAAATCAAACAAAAATGTTTCCATGGTGTGTATTGTTGTTCATTTTCATCAAATAAACAAAATTAAACCCAGAATAAATCCTGAAAAAACAAGAAATGAGCATAAAAGATGCTTCAGCGCAAGTGTTATTCTTACTATAAGAGCCCAAATTTCTAAAAATATTGCGAAAAACCATAATCTTCCTTTTTTGGAGTGAATGTTTGAGGTGTGCAGAAGGCATTTATTTCATTTTTAGAAAATTTAATTTTTCACATTTTTCCATGAAAAGTGCCAATACCCCCCCCTTTGGGTTCTAGGTGAAAATCTCACTCGACACAAATCAAACAAAAATGTTTCCAAGGTGTGTATTCTTGTTCATTTTCATCAAATAAACAAAATTAAACCCAGAATAAATCCTGAAAAACAAGAAATGAGCATAAAAGATGCTTCAGCGCAAGTGTTTATTCTTACTATAAGAGCCAAAATTTCTAAAAATATTGCGATAAACCACAATCTTCTTTTTTGGAGTGAATGTTTGAGGTGTATAGAAGGCTTTTATTTCATTTTTAGAAAATTTAATTTTTCACATTTTTCCATGAAAAGTGCCAATACCCCCCCCTTTGGGTTCTAGGTGAAAATCTCACTCGTCACAAATCAAACAAAAATGTTTCCATGATGTGTATTGTTGTTCATTTTCATCAAATAAACAAAATTAAACCCAGAATAAATCCTGAAAGACAAGAAATGAGCATAAAAGATGCTTCAGCGCAAGTGTTAATGTTACTATAAAGAGCCAAATTTCTAAAAATATTGCGAAAAGCAACAATTTTCATTTTTAGAGTGAATGTTTGAGGTGTATAGAAGGCATTTATTTCATTTTTAGAAAATTTATTTTTCACATTTTTCCGTGAAAAGTGCCAATACCCCCCCCTTTGGGTTCTAGGTGAAAATCTCACTCGACACAAATCAAACAAAAATGTTTCCATGGTGTGTATTGTTGTTCATTTTCATCATATAAACAAAATTAAACCCAGAATAAATCTGAAAGACAAGAAATGAGCATAAAAGATGCTTTAGCGCAAGTGTTAATGTTACTATAAGAGCCAAATTTCTAAAAATATTGCGAAAAGCAACAATTTTCATTTTTAGAGTGAATGTTTGACGTGTATAGAAGGCATTTATTTTATTTTTAGAAAATTTAATTTTTCACATTTTTCCGTGAAAAGTGCCAATACCCCCCCCCTTTGGGTTCTAGGTGAAAATCTCACTCGACACCAAATCAAACAAAAATGTTTCCATGGTGTGTATTGTTGTTCATTTTCATCAAATAAACAAAATTAAACCCAGAATAAATCCTGAAAAACAAGAAATGAGCATAAAAGATGCTTCAGCGCAAGTGTTTTTCTTACTTTAAGAGCCCCAAATTTCTAAAAATATTGCGAAAAACCACAATCTTCTTTTTTGGAGTGAATGTTTGAGGTGTATAGAAGGCATTTATTTCATTTTTAGAAAATTTAATTTTTCACATTTTTCCATGAAAAGTACCAATACCCCCCCCTTTGGGTTCTAGGTGAAAATCTCACTCGACACAAATCAAACAAAAATGTTTCCATGGTGTGTATTGTTGTTCATTTTCATCAAATAAACAAAATAAAACTCAGAATAAATCCTGAAAGATAAGATATGAGCATAAAGGATGCTTCAGCGCAAGTGTTCATGTTACTAAAAGAGCCACAATTTCTAAAAATATGCGAAAAACCATAATCTTCGTTTTTAGAGTGAATGTTTCAGGTGTATAGAAGGCATTTATTTCATTTTTAGAAAATTTAATTTTTCCCTTTTTTCCATGAAAAGTGCCATTACCCCCCCCCCCCTTTGTGTTCTAGGTGAAAATCTCACTCGACACAAATCAAACAAAAATGTTTCCATGGTGTGTATTGTTGTTCATTTTCATCAAATAAACAAAATTAAACCCAGAATAAATCCTGAAAAACAAGAAATGAGCATAAAAAGATGCTTCAGCGCAAGTGTTATTCTTACTATAAGAGCCGAAATTTCTAAAAATATTGCGAAAAACCATAATCTTCTTTTTTGGAGTGAATGTTTGAGGTGTATAGAAGGCATTTATTTCATTTTTAGAAAATTTAATTTTTCACATTTTTCCATGAAAAGTGCCAATACCCCCCCCTTTGGGTTCTAGGTGAAAATCTCACTCGACACAAATCAAACAAAAATGTTTCCATGGTGTGTATTGTTGTTCATTTTCATCAAATAAACAAAATTAAACCCAGAATAAATCCTGAAAGACAAGAAATGAGCATAAAAGATGCTTCAGCGCAAGTGTTAATGTTACTATAAGAGCCAAATTTCTAAAAATATTGCGAAAAAGCAACAATTTTCATTTTTAGAGTGAATGTTTGAGGTGTATAGAAGGCATTTATTTCATTTTTAGAAAATTTAATTTTTCACATTTTTCCGTGAAAAGTGCCAATACCCCCCCCTTTGGGTTCTAGGTGAAAATCTCACTCGACACAAATCAAACAAAAATGTTTCCATGGTGTGTATTGTTGTTTATTTTCATCAAATAAACAAAATTAAACCCAGAATAAATCCTGAAAGACAAGAAATGAGCATAAAAGATGCTTCAGCGCAAGTGTTATTCTTACTATAATAGCCCAAATTTCTAAAAATATTGCGATAAACCACAATCTTCTGTTTTAGAGTGAATGTTTGAGGTGTATAGAAGGCATTTATTTCATTTTTAGAAAATTTAATTTTTCACATTTTTCCGTGAAAAGTGCCAATACCCCCCCCTTTGGGTTCTAGGTTAAAATCTCACTCGACACAAATCAAACAAAAATGTTTCCATGGTCTGTATTGTTGTTCATTTTAATCAAATAAACAAAATTAAACCCAGAATAAATCCTGAAAAACAAGAAATTAGCATAAAAGATGCTTCAGCGCAAGTGTTAATTTTACTATAAGAGCCCAAATTTCTAAAAATATTGCGAGAAACCACATTCTTCTTTTTTGGAGTGAATGTTTGAGGTGTATAGAAGGCATTTATTTCATTTTTAGAAAATTTAATTTTTCACATTTTTCCATGAAAAGTGCCAATACCCCCCCTTTGGGTTCTAGGTGAAAATCTCACTCGACACAAATCAAACAAAAATGTTTCCATGTTGTATATTCTTGTTCATTTTCATCAAATAAACAAAATAAAACTCAGAATAAATCCTGAAAGATAAGATATGAGCATAAAAGATGCTTCAGCGCAAGTGTTCATGTTACTAAAAGAGCCCAAATTTCAAAAATATTGCGAAAAGCAACAATTTTCAGTTTTAGAGTGAATGTTTGAGGTGTATAGAAGGCATTTATTTCATTTTTAGAAATTTAATTTTTCACATTTTTCCATGAAAAGTGCCAATACCCCCCCCTTTGGGTTCTAGCTGAAAATCTCACTCGACACAAATCAAACAAAAATGTTTCCATGGTGTGTATTCTTGTTCATTTTCATCAAATAAACAAAATAAAACTCAGAATAAATCCTAAAAGATAAGATATGAGCATAAAAGATGCTTCAGCGCAAGTGTTCATGTTACTAAAAGAGCCCAAATTTCTAAAAATATTGCGAAAAGCAACAATTTTCAGTTTTAATGTGAATGTTTCAGGTGTATAGAAGGCATTTATTTCATTTTTAGAAAATTTAATTTTTCCCTTTTTTCCATGAAAAGTGCCATTACCCCCCCCCTTTGTGTTCTAGGTGAAAATCTCACTCGACACAAATCAAACAAAAAATGTTTCCATGGTGTGTATTGTTGTTCATTTTCATCAAATAAACAAAATTAAACCCAGAATAAATCCTGAAAAACAAGAAATGAGCATAAAAGATGCTTCAGCGCAAGTGTTATTCTTACTATAAGAGCCGAAATTTCTAAAAATATTGCGAAAAACCATAATCTTCTTTTTTGGAGTGAATGTTTGAGGTGTATAGAAGGCATTTATTTCATTTTTAGAAAATTTAATTTTTCACATTTTTCCATGAAAAGTGCCAATACCCCCCCCTTTGGGTTCTAGGTGAAAATCTCACACGACACAAATCAAACAAAAATGTTTCCATGGTGTGTATTGTTGTTCATTTTCATCAAATAAACAAAATTAAACCCAGAATAAATCCTGAAAGACAAGAAATGAGCATAAAAGATGCTTCAGCGCAAGTGTTAATGTTACTATAATAGCCCAAATTTCTAAAAATATTGCGATAAACCACAATCTTCTGTTTTAGAGTGAATGTTTGAGGTGTATAGAAGGCATTTATTTCATTTTTAGAAAATTTAATTTTTCACATTTTTCCGTGAAAATTGCCAATACCCCCCCCTTTGGGTTCTAGGTTAAAATCTCACTCGACACAAATCAAACAAAAATGTTTCCATGGTCTGTATTGTTGTTCATTTTAATCAAATAAACAAAATTAAACCCAGAATAAATCCTGAAAAACAAGAAATTAGCATAAAAGATGCTTCAGCGCAAGTGTTAATTTTACTATAAGAGCCAAATTTCTAAAAATATTGCGAGAAACCACATTCTTCTTTTTTGGAGTGAATGTTTGAGGTGTATAGAAGGCATTTATTTCATTTTTAGAAATTTAATTTTTCACATTTTTCCATGAAAAGTGCCAATACCCCCCCTTTGGGTTCTAGGTGAAAATCTCACTCGACACAAATCAAACAAAAATGTTTCCATGTTGTGTATTCTTGTTCATTTTCATCAAATAAACAAAATAAAACTCAGAATAAATCCTGAAAGATAAGATATGAGCATAAAAGATGCTTCAGCGCAAGTGTTCATGTTACTAAACGAGCCCAAATTTCAAAAAATATTGCGAAAAGCAACAATTTTCAGTTTTAGAGTGAATGTTTGAGGTGCATAGAAGGCATTTATTTCATTTTTAGAAAATTTAATTTTTCACATTTTTCCATGAAAAGTGCCAATACCCCCCCCTTTGGGTTCTAGCTGAAATCTCACTCGACACAAATCAAACAAAAATGTTTCCATGGTGTGTATTCTTGTTCATTTTCATCAAATAAACAAAATAAAACTCAGAATAAATCCTAAAAGATAAGATATGAGCATAAAAGATGCTTCAGCGCAAGTGTTCATGTTACTAAAAGAGCCCAAATTTCTAAAAATATTGCGAAAAGCAACAATTTTCAGTTTTAATGTGAATGTTTCAGGTGTATAGAAGGCATTTATTACATTTTTATAAATTTAATTTTTCACATTTTTCCATGAAAAGTGCCAATACCCCCCCCTTTGGGTTCTAGGTGAAAATCTCACTCGACACAAATCAAACAAAAATGTTTCCATGATGTGTATTCTTGTTCATTTTCATCAAATAAACAAAATAAAACTCAGAATAAATCCTGAAAGATAAGATATGAGCATAAAAGATGCTTCAGCGCAAGTGTTAATGTTACTATAAGAGCCTAACTTCTAAAAATATTGCGAAAAGCAACAATTTTCATTTTTAGAGTGAATGTTTGAGGTGTATAGAAGGCATTTATTTCATTTTTAGAAAATTTAATTTTTCACATTTTTCCGTGAATAGTGCCAATACCCCCCCCTTTGGGTTCTAGGTGAAAATCTAACTCGACACAAATCAAACAAAAATGTTTCCATGGTGTGTATTGTTGTTCATTTTCATCAAATAAACAAAATTAAACCCAGAATAAATCCTGAAAAACAAGAAATGAGCATAAAAGATGCTTCAGCGCAAGTGTTATTCTTACTATAAGAGCCCAAATTTCTACAAATATTGCGAAAAACACAATCTTCTGTTTTAGAGTGAATGTTTGAGGTGTATAGAAGGCATTTATTTCATTTTTAGAAAATATAATTTTTCACATTTTTCCATGAAAAGTGCCAATACCCCCCCCCCCTTGGGTTCTAGGTGAAAATCTCACTCGGCACAAATCAAACAAAAATGTTTCCATGGTGTGTATTGTTGTTCATTTTCATCAAATAAACAAAATTAAACCCAGAATAAATCCTGAAAAATAGTGAAATGAGCATAAAAGATGCTTCAGCGCAAGTGTTATTCTTACTATAAGAGCCCAAATTTCTAAAAATATTGCGAAAAACCACAATCTTCTTTTTTGGAGTGAATGTTTGAGGTGTAAAGAAGGCATTATTTCATTTTTAGAAAATTTAATTTTTCACATTTTTCATGAAAAGTGCCAATACCCCCCCTTTGGGTTCTAAGTGAAAATCTCACTCGACACAAATAAAACAAAAATGTTTCCATGGTGTGTATTGTTGTTCATTTTCATCAAATAAACAAAATTAAACCCAGAATAAATCCTGAAAGACAAGAAATGAGCATAAAAGATGCTTCAGCGCAAGTGTTAATGTTACTATAAGAGCCAAATTTCTAAAAATATTGCGAAAAGCAACAATTTTCATTTTTAGAGTGAATGTTTGAGGTGTATAGAAGGCATTTATTTCATTTTTAGAAAATATAATTTTTCACATTTTTCCATGAAAAGTGCCAATACCCCCCCTTTGGGTTCTAGGTGAAAATCTCACTCGACACAAATCAAACAAAAATGTTTCCATGGTGTGTATTGTTGTTCATTTTCATCAAATAAACAAAATTAAACCCAGAATAAATCCTGAAAGACAAGAAATGTTATTCTTACTATAAGAGCCCAAATATCTAAAACTATTGCGAAAAACCACAATCTTCTGTTTTTGAGGAGAGGTGGAAGGGAGGGAAGGGAAGGGAGAGGGAGGGGTAGAGGAAGGAGAGAGAGGGGAGAGAAGGAGGGGAGAGAGAGTAGGTAGAGGGAGAGGGAGTATAGAGGAGGAGTAAGTAGGGAGAGAGAAGGTAAGTAGAGGAAGAGTAGAAGATAGGGGGAGAGAGAGAGAGAGGGTTAGAGGGAGTGGTAAGAGAAGGGTAAGGGGAGAGAGAGGAGTAAAGGGAGAGGAGGGAGAGTTTAGAAGAGAAGGAGGGTGAAGGGGGTAAGTGTTATTCTTACTATAAGAGCCCAAATTTCTAAAACTATTGCGAAAAACCACAATCTTCTGTTTTAGAGTGAATGTTTGAGGTGAATAGAAGGCATTTATTTCATTTTTAGAAAATTTAATTTTTCACATTTTTCCATGAAAAGTGCCAATACCCCCCCCTTTGGGTTCTAGGTGAAAATCTCACTCGACACAAATCAAACAAAAATGTTTCCATGGTGTGTATTGTTGTTCATTTTCATCAAATAAACAAAATTAAACCCAGAATAAATCCTGAAAAACAAGAAATGAGCATAAAAGATGCTTCAGCGCAAGTGTTATTCTTACTATAAGTGCCCAAATTTCTAAAAATATTGGGAAAAACGATAATCTTCTTTTTTGGAGTGAATGTTTGAGGTGTGTAGAAGGCATTTATTTCATTTTTAGAAAATTTAATTTTTCACATTTTTCCATGAAAAGTGCCAATACCCCCCCCTTTGGGTTCTAGGTGAAAATCTCACTCGACACAAATCAAACAAAAATGTTTCCATGGTGTGTATTCTTGTTCATTTTCATCAAATAAACAAAATTAAACCCAGAATAAATCCTGAAAAACAAGAAATGAGCATAAAAGATGCTTCAGCGCAAGTTATATTCTTACTATAAGAGCCCAAATTTCTAAAAATATTGCGAAAAACCACAATCTTCTTTTTTGGAGTGAATGTTTGAGGTGAATAGAAGGCATTTATTTCATTTTTAGAAAATTTAATTTTTCACATTTTTCCATGAAAAGTGCCAATACCCCCCCCTTTGGGTTCTAGGTGAAAATCTCACTCGACACAAATCAAACAAAAATGTTTCCATGGTGTGTATTGTTGTTCATTTTCATCAAATAAACAAAATTAAACCCAGAATAAATCCTGAAAAACAAGAAATGAGCATAAAAGATGCTTCAGCGCAAGTGTTATTCTTACTATAAGAGCCCAAATTTCTAAAAATATTGCGAAAAACCACAATCTTCTGTTTTAGAATGAATGTTTGAGGTGTATAGAAGGCATTTATTTCATTTTTAGAAAATTTAATTTTTCACATTTTTCCATGAAAAGTGCCAATACCCCCCCCTTCGGGTTCTAGGTGAAAATCTCACTCGGCACAAATCAAACAAAAATGTTTCCATGATGTGTATTGTTGTTCATTTTCATCAAATAAACAAAATTAAACCCAGAATAAATCCTGAAAAATAGAGAAATGAGCATAAAAGATGCTTCAGCGCAATTGTTATTCTTACTATAAGAGCCCAAATTTCTAAAAATATTGCGAAAAACCACAATCTTTTTTTTTTGGAGTGAATGTTTGAGGTGTATAGAAGGCATTTATTTCATTTTTAGAAAATTTAATTTTTCACATTTTTCCATGAAAAGTGCCAATACCCCCCCCTTTGGGTTCTAAGTGAAAATCTCACTCGACACAAATAAAACAAAAATGTTTCCATGGTGTGTATTTTTGTTCATTTTCATCAAATAAACAAAATTAAACCCAGAATAAATCCTTAAAGACAAAAAAGGAGCATAAAAGATGCTTCAGCGCAAGTGTTAATGTTACTATAAGAGCCAAATTTCTAAAAATATTGCGAAAAGCAACAATTTTCATTTTTAGAGTGAATGTTTGAGGTGTATAGAAGGCATTTATTTCATTTTTAGAAAATTTAATTTTTCACATTTTTCCGTGAAAAGTGCCAATACCCCCCCCTTCGGGTTCTAGGTGAAAATCTCACTCGACACAAATCAAACAAAAATGTTTCCATGGTGTGTATTGTTGTTTATTTTCATCAAATAAACAAAATTAAACCCAGAATAAATCCTGAAAGACAAGAAATGAGCATAAAAGATGCTTCAGCGCAAGTGTTATTCTTACTATAATAGCCCAAATTTCTAAAAATATTGCGATAAACCACAATCTTCTTTTTTTTAGTGAATGTTTGAAGTGTATAGAGGGCATTTATTTCATTTTTAAAAAATTTAATTTTTCACATTTTTCCATGAAAAGTGCCAATACCCCCCCTTTGGGTTCTAGGTGAAAATCTCACTCGACACAAATCAAACAAAAATGTTTCCATGGTGTGTATTGTTGTTCATTTTCATCAAATAAACAAAATTAAACCCAGAATAAATCCTGAAAAACAAGAAATGAGCATAAAAGATGCTTCAGCGCAAGTGTTATTCTTACTATAAGTGCCCAAATTTCTAAAAATATTGGGAAAAACGATAATCTTCTTTTTTGGAGTGAATGTTTGAGGTGTGTAGAAGGCATTTATTTCATTTTTAGAAAATTTAATTTTTCACATTTTTCCATGAAAAGTGCCAATACCCCCCCCTTTGGGTTCTAGGTGAAAATCTCACTCGACACAAATCAAACAAAAATGTTTCCATGGTGTGTATTCTTGTTCATTTTCATCAAATAAACAAAATTAAACCCAGAATAAATCCTGAAAAACAAGAAATGAGCATAAAAGATGCTTCAGCGCAAGTTATATTCTTACCATAAGAGCCCAAATTTCTAAAAATATTGCGAAAAACCACAATCTTCTTTTTTGGAGTGAATGTTTGAGGTGTATAGAAGGCATTTATTTCATTTTTAGAAAATTTAATTTTTCACATTTTTCCGTGAAAAGTGCCAATACCCCCCCCTTCGGGTTCTAGGTGAAAATCTCACTCGACACAAATCAAACAAAAATGTTTCCATGGTGTGTATTGTTGTTTATTTTCATCAAATAAACAAAATTAAACCCGGAATAAATCCTGAAAGACAAGAAATGAGCATAAAAGATGCTTCAGCGCAAGTGTTATTCTTACTATAATAGCCCAAATTTCTAAAAATATTGCGATAAACCACAATCTTCTTTTTTTTAGTGAATGTTTGAGGTGTATAGAAGGCATTTATTTCATTTTTAGAAAATTTAATTTTTCACATTTTTCCGTGAAAAGTGCCAATACCCCCCCCTTTGGGTTCTAGGTGAAAATCTCACTCGACACAAATCAAACAAAAATGTTTCCATGGTGTGTATTGTTGTTCATTTTCATCAAATAAACAAAATTAAACCCAGAATAAATCCTTAAAGACAAGAAATGAGCATAAAAGATACTTCAGCGCAAGTGTTAATGTTACTATAAGAGCCAAATTTCTAAAAATATTGCGAAAAGCAACAATTTTCATTTTTAGAGTGAATGTTTGAGGTGTATAGAAGGCATTTATTTCATTTTTAGAAAATTTAATTTTTCACATTTTTCCGTGAAAAGTGCCAATACCCCCCCCTTCGGGTTCTAGGTGAAAATCTCACTCGACACAAATCAAACAAAAATGTTTCCATGGTGTGTATTGTTGTTTATTTTCATCAAATAAACAAAATTAAACCCAGAATAAATCCTGAAAGACAAGAAATGAGCATAAAAGATGCTTCAGCGCAAGTGTTATTCTTACTATAATAGCCCAAATTTCTAAAAATATTGCGATAAACCACAACCTTCTGTTTTAGAGTGAATGTTTGAGGTGTATAGAAGGCATTTATTTCATTTTTAGAAATTTTAATTTTTCACATTTTTCCATGAAAAGTGCCAATACCCCCCCCTTTGGGTTCTAGGTGAAAATCTCACTCGACACAAATCAAACAAAAATGTTTCCATGGTGTGTATTGTTGTTCATTTTCATCAAATAAACAAAATTAAACCCAGAATAAATCCTGAAAAACAAGAAATGAGCATAAAAGATGCTTCAGCGCAAGTGTTATTCTTACTATAAGTGCCCAAATTTCTAAAAATATTGGGAAAAACGATAATCTTCTTTTTTGGAGTGAATGTTTGAGGTGTGTAGAAGGCATTTATTTCATTTTTAGAAAATTTAATTTTTCACATTTTTCCAAGAAAGGGCCAATACCCCCCCCTTTGGGTTCTAGGTGAAAATCTCACTCGACACAAATCAAACAAAAATGTTTCCATGGTGTGTATTCTTGTTCATTTTCATCAAATAAACAAAATTAAACCCAGAATAAATCCTGAAAGACAAGAAATGAGCATAAAAGATGCTTCAGCGCAAGTGTTAATGTTACTATAAGAGCCAAATTTCTAAAAATATTGCGAAAAGTAAAAATTTTCATTTTTAGAGTGAATGTTTGAGGTGTATAGAAGGCATTTATTTCATTTTTAGAAAATTTAATTTTTCACATTTTTCCGTGAAAAGTGCCAATACCCCCCCCTTTGGGTTCTAGGTGAAAATCTCACTCGACACAAATCAAACAAAAATGTTTCCATGGTGTGTATTGTTGTTCATTTTCATCAAATAAACAAAATTAAACCCAGAATAAATCCTGAAAAACAAGAAATGAGCATAAAAGATGCTTCAGCGCAAGTGTTATTCTTACTATAAGAGCCCAAATTTCTAAAAATATTGCGAAAAACCACAATCTTCTGTTTTAGAGTGAATGTTTGAGGTGTATAGAAGGCATTTATTTCATTTTTAGAAAATTTAATTTTTCACATTTTTCCATGAAAAGTGCCAATACCCCCCCCTTTGGGTTCTAGGTGAAAATCTCACTCGACACAAATCAAACAAAAATGTTTCCATGGTGTGTATTGTTGTTGTTTTTTTTCATCAAATAAACAAAGTTAAACCCAGAATAAATCCTAAAAGACAAGAAATGAGCATAAAAGATGCTTCAGCGCAAGTGTTATTCTTACTATAAGAGCCCAAATTTCTAAAAATATTGCGAAAAACCACAATCTTTTTTTTTGGAGTGAATGTTTGAGGTGTATAGAAGGCATTTATTTCATTTTTAGAAAATTTAATTTTTCACATTTTTCCATGAAAAGTGCCAATACCCCCCCCCTTTGGGTTCTAGGTGAAAATCTCACTCGACACAAATCAAACAAAAATGTTTCCATGGTGTGTATTCTTGTTCATTTTCATCAAATAAACAAAATTAAACCCAGAATAAATCCTGAAAAACAAGAAATGAGCATAAAAGATGCTTCAGCGCAAGTGTTATTCTTACTATAAGAGCCCAAATTTCTAAAAATATTGCGAAAAACCACAATCTTCTGTTTTAGAGTGAATATTTGAGGTGTATAGAAGGCATTTATTTCATTTTTAGAAAATTTAATTTTTCACATTTTTCCATGAAAAGTGCCAATACCCCCCTTTGGGTTCTAGGTGAAAATCTCAATCGACACAAATCAAACAAAAATGTTTCCATGGTGTGTATTGTTGTTCATTTTCATCAAATAAACAAAATAAAACTCAGAATAAATCCTGAAAGATAAGATATGAGCATAAAAGATGCTTCAGCGCAAGTGTTCATGTTACTAAAAGAGCCCAAATTTCTAAAAATATTGCGAAAAGCAACAATTTTCAGTTTTAGAGTGAATGTTTGAGGTGTATAGAAGGCATTTATTTCATTTTTAGAAAATTTAATTTTTCACATTTTTCCATGAAAAGTGCCAATACCCCCCCTTTGGGTTCTAGCTGAAAATCTCACTCGACACAAATCAAACAAAAATGTTTCCATGGTGTGTATTCTTGTTCATTTTCATCAAATAAACAAAATAAAACTCAGAATAAATCCTAAAAGATAAGATATGAGCATAAAAGATGCTTCAGCGCAAGTGTTCATGTTACTAAAAGAGCCCAAATTTCTAAAAATATTGCGAAAAGCAACAATTTTCAGTTTTAATGTGAATGTTTCAGGTGTATAGAAGGCATTTATTACATTTTTAGAAAATTTAATTTTTCACATTTTTCCATGAAAAGTGCCAATACCCCCCCCTTGGGTTCTAGGTGAAAATCTCACTCGACACAAATCAAACAAAAATGTTTCCATGGTGTGTATTGTTGTTCATTTTCATCAAATAAACAAAATTAAACCCAGAATAAATCCTGAAAGACAAGAAATGAGCATAAAAGATGCTTCAGCGCAAGTGTTAATGTTACTATAAGAGCCAAACTTCTAAAAATATTGCGAAAAGCAACAATTTTCATTTTTAGAGTGAATGTTTGAGGTGTATAGAAGGCATTTATTTCATTTTTAGAAAATTTAATTTTTCACATTTTTCCGTGAAAAGTGCCAATACCCCCCCCTTTGGGTTCTAGGTGAAAATCTCACTCGACACAAATCAAACAAAAATGTTTCCATGGTGTGTATTGTTGTTCATTTTCATCAAATAAACAAAATTAAACCCAGAATAAATCCTGAAAAACAAGAAATGAGCATAAAAGATGCTTCAGCGCAAGTGTTATTCTTACTGTAAGAGCCCAAATTTCTAAAAATATTGCGAAAAACCACAATCTTCTGTTTTAGAGTGAATGTTTGAGGTGTATAGAAGGCATTTATTTCATTTTTAGAAAATTTAATTTTTCACATTTTTCCATGAAAAGTGCCAATACCCCCCCCTTTGGGTTCTAGGTGAAAATCTCCCTCGGCACAAATCAAACAAAAATGTTTGCATGGTGTGTATTGTTGTTCATTTTCATCAAATAAACAAAATTAAACCCAGAATAAATCCTGAAAAATAGAGAAATGAGCATAAAAGATGCTTCAGCGCAAGTGTTATTCTTACTATAAGAGCCCAAATTTCTAAAAATATTGCGAAAAACCACAATCTTTTTTTTTGGAGTGAATGTTTGAGGTGTATAGAAGGCATTTATTTCATTTTTAGAAAATTTAATTTTTCACATTTTTCCATGAAAAGTGCCAATACCCCCCCCTTTGGGTTCTAAGTGAAAATCTCACTCGACACAAATAAAACAAAAATGTTTCCATGGTGTGTATTGTTGTTCATTTTCATCAAATAAACAAAATTAAACCCAGAATAAATCCTTAAAGACAAGAAATGAGCATAAAAGATGCTTCAGCGCAAGTGTTAATGTTACTATAAGAGCCAAATTTCTAAAAATATTGCGAAAAGCAACAATTTTCATTTTTAGAGTGAATGTTTGAGGTGTATAGAAGGCATTTATTTCATTTTTAGAAAATTTAATTTTTCACATTTTTCCGTGAAAAGTGCCAATACCCCCCCCTTCGGGTTCTAGGTGAAAATCTCACTCGACACAAATCAAACAAAAATGTTTCCATGGTGTGTATTGTTGTTTATTTTCATCAAATAAACAAAATTAAACCCAGAATAAATCCTGAAAGACAAGAAATGAGCATAAAAGATGCTTCAGCGCAAGTGTTATTCTTACTATAATAGCCCAAATTTCTAAAAATATTGCGATAAACCACAACCTTCTGTTTTAGAGTGCATGTTTGAGGTGTATAGAAGGCATTTATTTCATTTTTAGAAATTTTAATTTTTCACATTTTTCCATGAAAAGTGCCAATACCCCCCCCTTTGGGTTCTAGGTGAAAATCTCACTCGACACAAATCAAACAAAAATGTTTCCATGGTGTGTATTGTTGTTCATTTTCATCAAATAAACAAAATTAAACCCAGAATAAATCCTGAAAAACAAGAAATGAGCATAAAAGATGCTTCAGCGCAAGTGTTATTCTTACTATAAGTGCCCAAATTTCTAAAAATATTGGGAAAAACGATAATCTTCTTTTTTGGAGTGAATGTTTGAGGTGTGTAGAAGGCATTTATTTCATTTTTAGAAAATTTAATTTTTCACATTTTTCCATGAAAAGTGCCAATACCCCCCCCTTTGGGTTCTAGGTGAAAATCTCACTCGACACAAATCAAACAAAAATGTTTCCATGGTGTGTATTCTTGTTCATTTTCATCAAATAAACAAAATTAAACCCAGAATAAATCCTGAAAAACAAGAAATGAGCATTAGAGATGCTTCAGCGCAAGTTATATTCTTACTATAAGAGCCCAAATTTCTAAAAATATTGCGAAAAACCACAATCTTCTTTTTTGGAGTGAATGTTTGAGGTGTATAGAAGGCATTTATTTCATTTTTAGAAAATTTAATTTTTCACATTTTTCCATGAAAAGTGCCAATACCCCCCCCTTTGGGTTCTAGGTGAAAATCTCACTCGACACAAATCAAACAAAAATGTTTCCATGGGGTGTATTGTTGTTCATTTTCATCAAATAAACAAAATTAAACCCAGAATAAATCCTGAAAGACAAGAAATGAGCATAAAAGATGCTTCAGCGCAAGTGTTAATGTTACTTTAAGAGCCAAATTTCTAAAAATATTGCGAAAAGCAAAAATTTTCATTTTTAGAGTGAATGTTTGAGGTGTATAGAAGGCATTTATTTCATTTTTAGAAAATTTAATTTTTCACATTTTTCCGTGAAAAGTGCCAATACCCCCCCCTTTGGGTTCTAGGTGAAAATCTCACTCGACACAAATCAAACAAAAATGTTTCCATGGTGTGTATTGTTGTTCATTTTCATCAAATAAACAAAATTAAACCCAGAATAAATCCTGAAAAACAAGAAATGAGCATAAAAGATGCTTCAGCGCAAGTGTTATTCTTACTATAAGAGCCCAAATTTCTAAAAATATTGCGAAAAACCACAATCTTCTGTTTTAGAGTGAATGTTTGAGGTGTATAGAAGGCATTTATTTCATTTTTAGAAAATTTAATTTTTCACATTTTTCCATGAAAAGTGCCAATACCCCCCCCTTTGGGTTCTAGGTGAAAATCTCACTCGGCACAAATCAAACAAAAATGTTTCCATGGTGTGTATTGTTGTTCATTTTCATCAAATAAACAAAATTAAACCCAGAATAAATCCTGAAAAATAGAGAAATGAGCATAAAAGATGCTTCAGCGCAAGTGTTATTCTTATTATAAGAGCCCAAATTTCTAAAAATATTGCGAAAAACCACAATCTTTTTTTTTGGAGTGAATGTTTGAGGTGTATAGAAGGCATTTATTTCATTTTTAGAAAATTTAATTTTTCACATTTTTCCATGAAAAGTGCCAATACCCCCCCTTTGGGTTCTAGGTGAAAATCTCACTCGACACAAATCAAACAAAAATGTTTCCATGGTGTGTATTCTTGTTCATTTTCATCAAATAAACAAAATTAAACCCAGAATAAATCCTGAAAAACAAGAAATGAGCATAAAAGATGCTTCAGCGCAAGTGTTATTCTTACTATAAGAGCCCATATTTCTAAAAATATTGCGAAAAACCACAATCTTCTGTTTTAGAGTGAATATTTGAGGTGTATAGAAGGCATTTATTTCATTTTTAGAAAATTTAATTTTTCACATTTTTCCATGAAAAGTGCCAATACCCCCCTTTGGGTTCTAGGTGAAAATCTCACTCGACACAAATCAAACAAAAATGTTTCCATGGTGTGTATTGTTGTTCATTTTCATCAAATTAACAAAATTAAACCCAGAATAAATCCTGAAAGACAAGAAATGAGCATAAAATATGCTTCAGCGCAAGTGTTAATGTTACTATAAGAGCCAAATTTCTAAAAATATTGCGAAAAGCAACAATTTTCATTTTTAGAGTGAATGTTTGAGGTGTATAGAAGGCATTTATTTCATTTTTAGAAAATTTAATTTTTCACATTTTTCCGTGAAAAGTGCCAATACCCCCCCCTTTGGGTTCTAGGTGAAAATCTCACTCGACACAAATCAAACAAAAATGTTTCCATGGTGTGTATTGTTGTTCATTTTCATCAAATAAACAAAATTAAACCCAGAATAAATCCTGAAAAACAAGAAATGAGCATAAAAGATGCTTCAGCGCAAGTGTTATTCTTACTATAAGTGCCCAAATTTCTAAAAATATTGGGAAAAACGATAATCTTCTTTTTTGGAGTGAATGTTTGAGGTGTGTAGAAGGCATTTATTTCATTTTTAGAAAATTTAATTTTTCACATTTTTCCATGAAAAGTGCCAATACCCCCCCCTTTGGGTTCTAGGTGAAAATCTCACTCGACACAAATCAAACAAAAATGTTTCCATGGTGTGTATTCTTGTTCATTTTCATCAAATAAACAAAATAAAACTCAGAATAAATCCTGAAAGATAAGATATGAGCATAAAAGATGCTTCAGCGCAAGTGTTCATGTTACTAAAAGAGCCCAAATTTCTAAAAATATTGCGAAAAGCAACAATTTTCAGTTTTAGAGTGAATGTGTTAGGTGTATAGAAGGCATTTATTACATTTTTAGAAAATTTAATTTTTCACATTTTTCCGTGAAAAGTGCCAATACCCCCCCCTTTGGGTTCTAGGTGAAAATCTCACTCGACACAAATCAAACAAAAATGTTTCCATGGTGTGTATGGTTGTTCATTTTCATCAAATAAACAAAATTAAACCCAGAATAAATCCTGAAAAACAAGAAATGAGCATAAAAGATGCTTCAGCGCAAGTGTTATTCTTACTATAAGAGCCCAAATTTCTTAAAATATTGCGAAAAACCACAATCTTCTTTTTTGGAGTGAATGTTTGAGGTGTATAGAAGGAATTTATTTCATTTTTAGACACCTTAATTTTTCACATTTTTCCATGAAAAATGCCAATACCCCCCCTTTGGGTTCTAGGTGAAAATCTCAGTCGACACAAATCAAACAAAAATGTTTCCATGGTGTGTATTCTTGTTCATTTTCATCAAATAAACAAAATAAAATTCAGAATAAATTCTGAAAATAAGATATGAGCATTAAAGATGCTTCAGCGCAAGTGTTATTCTTACTATAAGAGCCCAAATTTCTAAAAATATTGCGAAAAACCACAATCTTCTGTTTTAGAGTGAACGTTTGAGGTGTATAGAAGGCATTTATTTCATTTTTAGAAAATTTAATTTTTCACATTTTTCCATGAAAAGTGCCAATACCCCCCCCCCTTTGGGTTCTAGGTGAAAATCTCACTCGGCACAAATCAAACAAAAATGTTTCCATGGTGTGTATTGTTGTTCATTTTCATCAAATAAACAAAATTAAACCCAGAATAAATCCTGAAAAATAGAGAAATGAGCATAAAAGATGCTTCAGCGCAAGTGTTATTCTTACTATAAGAGCCCAAATTTCTAAAAATATTGCGAAAAACCACAATCTTTTTTTTTGGAGTGAATGTTTGAGGTGTATAGAAGGCATTTATTTCATTTTTAGAAAATTTAATTTTTCACATTTTTCCATGAAAAGTGCCAATACCCCCCCCTTTGGGTTCTAGGTGAAAATCTCACTCGACACAAATCAAACAAAAATGTTTCCATGGTGTGTATTCTTGTTCATTTTCATCAAATAAACAAAATTAAACCCAGAATAAATCGTGAAAAACAAGAAATGAGCATAAAAGATGCTTCAGCGCAAGTGTTATTCTTACTATAAGAGCCCAAATTTCTAAAAATATTGCGAAAAACCACAATCTTCTGTTTTAGAGTGAATATTTGAGGTGTATAGAAGGCATTTATTTCATTTTTAGAAAATTTAATTTTTCACATTTCTCCATGAAAAGTGCCAATACCCCCCCCTTTGGGTTCTAGGTGAAAATCTCAGTCGACACAAATCAAACAAAAATGTTTCCATGGTGTGTATTCTTGTTCATTTTCATCAAATAAACAAAATAAAACTCAGAATAAATCCTGAAAGATAAGATATTAGCATAAAAGATGCTTCAGCGCAAGTGTTCATGTTACTAAAAGAGCCCAAATTTCTAAAAATATTGCGAAAAGCAACAATTTTCAGTTTTAGAGTGAATGTTTCAGGTGTATAGAAGGCATTTATTACATTTTTAGAAAATTTAATTTTTCTCATTTTTCCATGAAAAGTGCCAATACCCCCCCCTTTGGGTTCTAGGTGAAAATCTCACTCGACACAAATCAAACAAAAATGTTTCCATGGTGTGTATTCTTGTTCATTTTCATCAAATAAACAAAATAAAACTCAGAATAAATCCTGAAAGATAAGATATGAGCATAAAAGATGCTTCAGCGCAAGTGTTCATGTTACTAAAAGAGCCCAAATTTCTAAAAATATTGCGAAAAGCAACAATTTTCAGTTTTAGAGTGAATGTTTCAGGTGTATAGAAGGCATTTATCACATTTTTAGAAAATTTCATTTTTCACATTTTTCCATGAAAAGTGCCAATACCCCTTTGGGTTCTGGGTGAAAATCTCACTCGACTCAAATCAAACAAAAATGTTTCCATGGTGTGTATTGTTGTTCATTTTCATCAAATAAACAAAATTAAACCCAGAATAAATCCTGAAAGACAAGAAATGAGCATAAAAGATGCTTCAGCGCAAGTGTTAATGATACTATAAGAGCCAAATTTCTAAAAATATTGCGAAAAGCAACAATTTTCATTTTTAGAGTAAATGTTTGAGGAGTATAGAAGGCATTTATTTCATTTTTAGAAAATTTAATTTTTCACATTTTTCCGTGAAAAGTGCCAATACCCCCCCCTTTGGGTTCTAGGTGAAAATCTCACTCGACACAAATCAAACAAAAATGTTTCCATGGTGTGTATTGTTGTTGTTTTTTTTCATCAAATAAACAAAATTAAACCCAGAATAAATCCTGAAAGACAAGAAATGAGCATAAAAGATGCTTCAGCGCAAGTGTTATTCTTACTATAAGAGCCCAAATTTCTAAAAATATTGCGAAAAACCACAATCTTTTTTTTTGGAGTGAATGTTTGAGGTGTATAGAAGGCATTTATTTCATTTTTAGAAAATTTAATTTTTCACATTTTTCCATGAAAAGTGCCAATACCCCCCCCTTTGGGTTCTAGGTGAAAATCTCACTCGACACAAATCAAACAAAAATGTTTCCATGGTGTGTATTCTTGTTCATTTTCATCAAATAAACAAAATTAAACCCAGAATAAATCCTGAAAAACAAGAAATGAGCATAAAAGATGCTTCAGCGCAAGTGTTATTCTTACTATAAGAGCCCAAATTTCTAAAAATATTGCGAAAAACCACAATCTTCTGTTTTAGAGTGAATATTTGAGGTGTATAGAAGGCATTTATTTCATTTTTAGAAAATTTAATTTTTCACATTTCTCCATGAAAAGTGCCAATACCCCCCCCTTTGGGTTCTAGGTGAAAATCTCAGTCGACACAAATCAAACAAAAATGTTTCCATGGTGTGTATTCTTGTTCATTTTCATCAAATAAACAAAATAAAACTCAGAATAAATCCTGAAAAATAAGATATTAGCATAAAAGATGCTTCAGCGCAAGTGTTCATGTTACTAAAAGAGCCCAAATTTCTAAAAATATTGCGAAAAGCAACAATTTTCAGTTTTAGAGTGAATGTTTCAGGTGTATAGAAGGCATTTATTACATTTTTAGAAAATTTAATTTTTCTCATTTTTCCATGAAAAGTGCCAATACCCCCCCCTTTGGGTTCTAGGTGAAAATCTCCCTCGACACAAATCAAACAAAAATGTTTCCATGGTGTGTATTCTTGTTCATTTTCATCAAATAAACAAAATAAAACTCAGAATAAATCCTGAAAGATAAGATATGAGCATAAAAGATGCTTCAGCGCAAGTGTTCATGTTACTAAAAGAGCCCAAATTTCTAAAAATATTGCGAAAAGCAACAATTTTCAGTTTTAGAGTGAATGTTTCAGGTGTATAGAAGGCATTTATTACATTTTTAGAAAATTTCATTTTTCACATTTTTCCATGAAAAGTGCCAATACCCCTTTGGGTTCTGGGTGAAAATCTCACTCGACTCAAATCAAACAAAAATGTTTCCATGGTGTGTATTGTTGTTCATTTTCATCAAATAAACAAAATTAAACCCAGAATAAATCCTGAAAAACAAGAAATGAGCATAAAAGATGCTTCAGCGCAAGTGTTATTGTTACTAAAAAGCCAAAATTTCTAAAAATTTTGCGAAAAACAACAATCTTCTATTTTAGAGTGAATGTTTGAGGTGTATAGAAGGCATTTATTTCATTTTTAGAAAATTTAATTTTTCTCATTTTTCCATGAAAAGTGCCAATACCTTTGCCAATACAATACCCCCCCTTTGGGTTCTAGGTGAAAATCTCACTCGACACAAATCAAACAAAAATGTTTCCATGGTGTGTATTGTTGTTCATTTGTATCAAATACACAAAATTAAACCCAGAATAAATCCTGAAAGACAAGAAATGAGCATAAAAGATGCTTCAGCGCAAGTGTTATTCTTACTATAAGAGCCCAAATTTCTAAAAATATTGCGAAAAACCACAATCTTCTGTTTTAGAGTGAACGTTTGAGGTGTATAGAAGGCATTTATTTCATTTTTAGAAAATTTAATTTTTCACATTTTTCCATGAAAAGTGCCAATACCCCCCCTTTGGGTTCTAGGTGAAAATCTCACTCGACACAAATCAAACAAAAATGTTTCCATGGTGTGTATTGTTGTTCATTTTCATCAAATAAAAAAAATAAAACCCAAAATAAATCCTGCAAGACAAGTAATGAGCATAAAAGATGCTTCAGCGCAAGTGTTAATGTTACTATAAGAGCCAAATTTCTAAAAATATTGCGAAAAGCAACAATTTTCATTTTTAGAGCGAATGTTTGAGGTGTATAGAAGGCATTTATTTAATTTTTAGAAAATTTAATTTTTCACATTTTTCCATGAAAATGCCAATACCCCCCCCTTTGGGTTCTAGGTGAAAATCTCACTCGACACAAATCAAAAAAAAATGTTTCCATGGTGTGTATTCTTGTTCATTTTCATCAAATAAACAAAATAAAACTCAGAATAAATCCTGAAAGATAAGATATGAGCATAAAAGATGCTTCAGCGCAAGTGTTCATGTTACTAAAAGAGCCCAAATTTCTAAAAATATTGCGAAAAGCAACAATTTTCAGTTTAAGAGTGAATGTTTCAGGTGTATAGAAGGCATTTATTACATTTTTAGAAAATTTCATTTTTCACATTTTTCCATGAAAAGTGCCAATACCCCCCCTTTGGGTTCTGGGTGAGAATCTCACTCGACTCAAATCAAACAAAAATGTTTCCATGGTGTGTATTGTTGTTCATTTTCATCAAATAAACAAAATTAAACCCAGAATAAATCCTGAAAGACAAGAAATGAGCATAAAAGATGCTTCAGCGCAAGTGTTAATGTTACTATAAGAGCCAAATTTCTAAAAATATTGCGAAAAGCAACAATTTTCATTTTTAGAGTAAATGTTTGAGGTGTATAGAAGGCATTTATTTCATTTTTAGAAAATTTAATTTTTCACATTTTTCCGTGAAAAGTGCCAATACCCCCTCCTTTGGGTTCTAGGTGAAAATGTCACTCGACACAAATCAAACAAAAATGTTTCCATGGTGTGTATTGTTGTTCATTTTCATCAAATAAAAAAAATTAAACCCAGAATAAATCCTGAAAACCAAGAAATGAGTAAAAAAGATGCTTCAGCGCAAGTGTTATTCTTTCTATAAGAGCCCAAATTTCTAAAAATATTGCGAAAAACCACAATCTTCTTTTTTGGAGTGAATGTTTGAGGTGTATAGAAGGCATTTATTTCATTTTTAGAAAATTTAATTTTTCACATTTTTCCATGAAAAGTGCCAATACCCCCCCCTTTGGGTTCTAGGTGAAAATCTCACTCCACAAATCAAACAAAAATGTTTCCATGGTGTGTATTGTTGTTCATTTTCATCAAATAAACAAAATTAAACCCAGAATAAATCCTGAAAAACAAGAAATGAGCATAAAAGATGCTTCAGCGCAAGTGTTATTCTTTCTATAAGAGCCCAAATTTCTAAAAATATTGCGAAAAACCACAATCTTCTGTTTTAGAGTGAACGTTTGAGGTGTATAGAAGGCATTTATTTCATTTTTAGAAAATTTAATTTTTCACATTTTTCCATGAAAAGTGCCAATACCCCCCTTTGGGTTCTAGGTGAAAATCTCGCTCGACACAAATCAAACAAAAATGTTTCCATGGTGTGTATTGTTGTTCATTTTCATCAAATAAAAAAAATTAAACCCAAAATAAATCCTGAAAGACAAGTAATGAGCATAAAAGATGCTTCAGCGCAAGTGTTAATGTTACTATAAGAGCCAAATTTCTAAAAATATTGCGAAAAAAAACAATTTTCATTTTTAGAGCGAATGTTTGAGGTGTATAGAAGGCATTTATTTAATTTTTAGAAAATTTAATTTTTCACATTTTTCCGTGAAAAGTGCCAATACCCCCCCTTTGGGTTCTAGGTGAAAATCTCACTCGACACAAATCAAACAAAAATGTTTCCATGGTGTGTATTCTTGTTCATTTTCATCAAATAAACAAAATAAAACTCAGAATAAATCCTGAAAGATAAGATATGAGCATAAAAGATGCTTCAGCGCAAGTGTTCATGTTACTAAAAGAGCCCAAATTTCTAAAAATATTGCGAAAAGCAACAATTTTCAGTTTTAGAGTGAATGTTTCAGGTGTATAGAAGGCATTTATTACATTTTTAGAAAATTTAATTTTTCACATTTTTCCATGAAAATGCCAATACCCCCCCCTTTGGGTTTTAGGTGAAAATCTCACTCGACACAAATCAAACAAAAATGTTTCCATGGTGTGTATTCTTGTTCATTTTCATCAAATAAACAAAATAAAACTCAGAATAAATCCTGAAAGATAAGATATGAGCATAAAAGATGCTTCAGCGCAAGTGTTCATGTTACTAAAAGAGCCCAAATTTCTAAAAATATTGCGAAAAGCAACAATTTTCAGTTTAAGAGTGAATGTTTGAGGTGTATAGAAGGCATTTATTACATTTTTAGAAAATTTCATTTTTCACATTTTTCCATGAAAAGTGCCAATACCCCCTCCTTTGGGTTCTAGGTGAAAATCTCACTCGACCCAAATCAAACAAAAATGTTTCCATGGTGTGTATTGTTGTTCATTTTCATCAAATAAAAAAAATTAAACCCAGAATAAATCCTGAAAACCAAGAAATGAGCAAAAAAGATGCTTCAGCGCAAGTGTTATTCTTTCTATAAGAGCCCAAATTTCTAAAAATATTGCGAAAAACCACAATCTTCTTTTTTGGAGTGAATGTTTGAGGTGTATAGAAGGCATTTATTTCATTTTTAGAAAATTTAATTTTTCACATTTTTCCATGAAAAGTGCCAATACCCCCCCTTTGGGTTCTAGGTGAAAATCTCACTCGACACAAATCAAACAAAAATGTTTCCATGGTGTGTATTGTTGTTCATTTTCATCAAATAAACAAAATTAAACCCAGAATAAATCCTGAAAAACAAGAAATGAGCATAAAAGATGCTTCAGCGCAAGTGTTATTGTTACTAAAAAGCCAAAATTTCTAAAAATTTTGCGAAAAACAACAATCTTCTATTTTAGAGTGAATGTTTGAGGTGTATAGAAGGCATTTATTTCATTTTTAGAAAATTTAATTTTTCTCATTTTTCCATGAAAAGTGCCAATACCTTTGCCAATACAATATCCCCCCCCTTTGGGTTCTAGGTGAAAATCTCACTCGACACAAATCAAACAAAAATGTTTCCATGGTGTGTATTGTTGTTCATTTTCATCAAATAAACAAAATTAAACCCAGAATAAATCCTGAAAGACAAGAAATGAGCATAAAAGATGCTTCAGCGCAAGTGTTATTCTTACTATAAGAGCCCAAATTTCTAAAAATATTGCGAAAAACCACAATCTTCTGTTTTAGAGTGAACGTTTGAGGTGTATAGAAGGCATTTATTTCATTTTTAGAAAATTTAATTTTTCACATTTTTCCATGAAAAGTGCCAATACCCCCCCTTTGGGTTCTAGGTGAAAATCTCACTCGACACATTTCAAACAAAAATGTTTCCATGGTGTGTATTGTTGTTCATTTTCATCAAATAAAAAAAATTGAACCCAAAATAAATCCTGAAAGACAAGTAATGAGCATAAAAGATGCTTCAGCGCAAGTGTTAATGTTACTATAAGAGCCAAATTTCTAAAAATATTGCGAAAAGCAACAATTTTCATTTTTAGAGCGAATGTTTGAGGTGTATAGAAGGCATTTATTTAATTTTTAGAAAATTTTATTTTTCACATTTTTCCGTGAAAAGTGCCAATACCCCCCCCTTTGGGTTCTAGGTGAAAATCTCACTCGACACAAATCAAACAAAAATGTTTCCATGGTGTGTATTCTTGTTCATTTTCATCAAATAAACAAAATAAAACTCAGAATAAATCCTGAAAGATAAGATATGAGCATAAAAGATGCATCAGCGCAAGTGTTCATGTTACTAAAAGAGCCCAAATTTCTAAAAATATTGCGAAAAGCAACAATTTTCAGTTTTAGAGTGAATGTTTCAGGTGTATAGAAGGCATTTATTACATTTTTAGAAAATTTAATTTTTCACATTTTTCCATGAAATTGCCAATACCCCCCCCTTTGGGTTTTAGGTGAAAATCTCACTCGACACAAATCAAACAAAAATGTTTCCATGGTGTGTATTCTTGTTCATTTTCATCAAATAAACAAAATAAAACTCAGAATAAATCCTGAAAGATAAGATATGAGCATAAAAGATGCTTCAGCGCAAGTGTTCATGTTACTAAAAGAGCCCAAATTTCTAAAAATATTGCGAAAAGCAACAATTTTCAGTTTAAGAGTGAATGTTTCAGGTGTATAGAAGGCATTTATTACATTTTTAGAAAATTTCATTTTTCACATTTTTCCATGAAAAGTGCCAATACCCCCCCCTTTGGGTTCTGGGTGAAAATCTCACTCGACTCAAATCAAACAAAAATGTTTCCATGGTGTGTATTGTTGTTCATTTTCATCAAATAAACAAAATTAAACCCAGAATAAATCCTGAAAGACAAGAAATGAGCATAAAAGATGCTTCAGCGCAAGTGTTAATGTTACTATAAGAGCCAAATTTCTAAAAATATTGCGAAAAGCAACAATTTTCATTTTTAGAGTGAATGTTTGAGGTGTATAGAAGGCATTTATTTAATTTTTAGAAAATTTTATTTTTCACATTTTTCCGTGAAAAGTGCCAATACCCCCCCCTTTGGGTTCTAGGTGAAAATCTCACTCGACACAAATCAAACAAAAATGTTTCCATGGTGTGTATTGTTGTTCATTTTCATCAAATAAACAAAATTAATCCCAGAATAAATCCTGAAAGACAAGAAATGAGCAAAAAAGATGCTTCAGCGCAAGTGTTATTCTTCCTATAAGAGCCCAAATTTCTAAAAATATTGCGAAAAACCACAATCTTCTGTTTTAAAGTGAATGTTTGAGGTGTATAGAAGGCATTTATTTCATTTTTAGAAAATTTAATTTTTCACATTTTTCCATGAAAAGTGCCAATACCCCCCTCTTTGGGTTCTAGGTGAAAATCCCACTCGACACAAATCAAACGAAAATGTTTCCATGGTGTGTATTGTTGTTCATTTTCATCAAATAAACAAAATTAATCCCAGAATAAATCCTGAAAAACAAGAAATGAGCAAAAAAGATGCTTCAGCGCAAGTGTTATTCTTTCTATAAGAGCCCAAATTTCTAAAAATATTGCGAAAAACCACAATCTTCTTTTTTGGAGTGAATGTTTGAGGTGTGAAGAAGGCATTTATTTCATTTTTAGAAATTTAATTTTTCACATTTTTCCATGAAAAGTGCCAATACCCCCCCCTTTGGGTTCTAGGTGAAAATCTCACTCGACACAAATCAAACAAAATGTTTCCATGGTGTGTATTCTTGTTCATTTTCATAAAATAAACAAAATTAAACCCAGAATAAATCCTGAAAAACAAGAAATGAGCATAAAAGATGCTTCAGCGCAAGTGTTATTCTTACTATAAGAGCCCAAATTTCTAAAAATATTGCGAAAAACCACAATCTTCTTTTTTTTAGTGAATGTTTGAGGTGTATAGAAGGCATTTATTTCATTTTTAGAAAATTTAATTTTTCATATTTTTCCATGAAAAGTGCCAATACCCCCCCTTTGGGTTCTAGGTGAAAATCTCACTCGACACAAATCAAACAAAAATGTTTCCATGGTGTGTATTGTTGTTCATTTTCATCAAATAAACAAAATTAAACCCAGAATAAATCCTGAAAGACAAGAAATGAGCATAAAAGATGCTTCAGCGCAAGTGTTAATGTTACTATAAGAGCCAAACTTCTAAAAATATTGCGAAAAGCAACAATTTTCATTTTTAGAGTAAATGTTTGAGGTGTATAGAAGGCATTTATTTCATTTTTAGAAAATTTAATTTTTCACATTTTTCCGTGAAAAGTGCCAATACCCCCTCCTTTGGGTTCTAAGTGAAAATCTCACTCGACACAAATCAAACAAAAATGTTTCCATGGTGTGTATTTTTGTTCATTTTCATCAAATAAAAAAAATTAAACCCAGAATAAATCCTGAAAACCAAGAAATGAGCAAAAAAGATGCTTCAGCGCAAGTGTTATTCTTTCTATAAGAGCCCAAATTTCTAAAAATATTGCGAAAAACCACAATCTTCTTTTTTGGAGTGAATGTTTGAGGTGTATAGAAGGAATTTATTTCATTTTTAGAAAATTTAATTTTTCACATTTTTCCATGAAAAGTGCCAATACCCCCCCCTTTGGGTTCTAGGTGAAAATCTCACTCGACACAAATCAAACAAAAATGTTTCCATGGTGTGTATTGTTGTTCATTTTCATCAAATAAACAAAATTAAACCCAGAATAAATCCTGAAAAACAAGAAATGAGCATAAAAGATGCTTCAGCGCAAGTGTTATTCTTACTATAAGAGCCCAAATTTCTAAAAATATTGCGAAAAACCACAATCTTCTGTTTTAGAGTGAACGTTTGAGGTGTATAGAAGGCATTTATTTCATTTTTAGAAAATTTAATTTTTCTCATTTTTCCATAAAAAGTGCCAATACCTTTGCCAATACAATATCCCCCCCTTTGGGTTCTAGGTGAAAATCTCACTCGACACAAATCAAACAAAAATGTTTCCATGGTGTGTATTGTTGTTCATTTTCATCAAATAAACAAAATTAAACCCAGAATAAATCCTGAAAGACAAGAAATGAGCATAAAAGATGCTTCAGCGCAAGTGTTATTCTTACTATAAGAGCCCAAATTTCTAAAAATATTGCGAAAAACCACAATCTTCTGTTTTAGAGTGAACGTTTGAGGTGTATAGAAGGCATTTATTTCATTTTTAGAAAATTTAATTTTTCACATTTTTCCATGAAAAGTGCCAATACCCCCCCTTTGGGTTCTAGGTGAAAATCTCACTCGACACAAATCAAACAAAAATGTTTCCATGGTGTGTATTGTTGTTCATTTTCATCAAATAAAAAAAATAAAACTCAGAATAAATCCTGAAAGATAAGATATGAGCATAAAAGATGCTTCAGCGCAAGTGTTAATGTTACTATAAGAGCCAAATTTCTAAAAATATTGCGAAAAGCAACAATTTTCATTTTTAGAGTAAATGTTTGAGGTGTATAGAAGGCATTTATTTCATTTTTAGAAAATTTAATTTGTCACATTTTTCCGTGAAAAGTTCCAATACCCCCTCCTTTGGGTTCTAGGTGAAAATCTCACTCGACCCAAATCAAACAAAAATGTTTCCATGGTGTGTATTGTTGTTCATTTTCATCAAATAAAAAAAATTAAACCCAGAATAAATCCTGAAAACCAAGAAATGAGCAAAAAAGATGCTTCAGCGCAAGTGTTAATGTTACTAAAAGAGCACAAATTTCTAAAAATATTGCGAAAAACCACAATCTTCTTTTTTGGAGTGAATGTTTGAGGTGTATAGAAGGCATTTATTTCATTTTTAGAAAATTTAATTTTTCACATTTTTCCATGAAAAGTGCCAATACCCCCCCCTTTGGGTTCTAGGTGAAAATCTCACTCGACACAAATCAAACAAAAATGTTTCCATGGTGTGTATTGTTGTTCATTTTCATCAAATAAACAAAATTAAACCCAGAATAAATCCTGAAAAACAAGAAATGAGCATAAAAGATGCTTCAGCGCAAGTGTTATTGTTACTAAAGAGCCAAAATTTCTAAAAATTTTGCGAAAAACCATAATCTTCTGTTTTAGAGTGAATGTTTGAGGTGTATAGAAGGCATTTATTTCATTTTTAGAAAATTTAATTTTTCTCATTTTTCCATAAAAAGTGCCAATACCTTTGCCAATACAATATCCCCCCCTTTGGGTTCTAGGTGAAAATCTCACTCGACACAAATCAAACAAAAATGTTTCCATGGTGTGTATTGTTGTTCATTTTCATCAAATAAACAAAATTAAACCCAGAATAAATCCTGAAAGACAAGAAATGAGCATAAAAGATGCTTCAGCGCAAGTGTTATTCTTACTATAAGAGCCCAAATTTCTAAAAATATTGCGAAAAACCACAATCTTCTGTTTTAGAGTGAACGTTTGAGGTGTATAGAAGGCATTTATTTCATTTTTAGAAAATTTAATTTTTCACATTTTTCCATGAAAAGTGCCAATACCCCCCCTTTGGGTTCTAGGTGAAAATCTCACTCGACACAAATCAAACAAAAATGTTTCCATGGTGTGTATTGTTGTTCATTTTCATCAAATAAAAAAAATTAAACCCAAAATAAATCCTGAAAGACAAGTAATGAGCATAAAAGATGCTTCAGCGCAAGTGTTAATGTTACTATAAGAGCCAAATTTCTAAAAATATTGCGAAAAGCAACAATTTTCATTTTTAGAGCGAATGTTTGAGGTGTATAGAAGGCATTTATTTAATTTTTAGAAAATTTAATTTTTCACATTTTTCCGTGAAAAGTGCCAATACCCCCCCCTTTGGGTTCTAGGTGAAAATCTCACTCGACACAAATCAAACAAAAATGTTTCCATGGTGTGTATTCTTGTTCATTTTCATCAAATAAACAAAATAAAACTCAGAATAAATCCTGAAAGATAAGATATGAGCATAAAAGATGCATCAGCGCAAGTGTTCATGTTACTAAAAGAGCCCAAATTTCTAAAAATATTGCGAAAAGCAAAAATTTTCAGTTTAAGAGTGAATGTTTCAGGTGTATAGAAGGCATTTATTACATTTTTAGAAAATTTCATTTTTCACATTTTTCCATGAAAAGTGCCAAAACCCCCCCTTTGGGTTCTGGGTGAAAATCTCACTCGACTCAAATCAAACAAAAATGTTTCCATGGTGTGTATTGTTGTTCAATTTCATCAAATAAACAAAATTAAACCCAGAATAAATCCTGAAAGACAAGAAATGAGCATAAAAGATGCTTTAGCGCAAGTGTTAATGTTACTATAAGAGCCAAATTTCTAAAAATATTGCGAAAAGCAACAATTTTCATTTTTAGAGTAAATGTTTGAGGTGTATAGAAGGCATTTATTTCATTTTTAGAAAATTTAATTTTTCACATTTTTCCGTGAAAAGTGCCAATACCCCCCCCTTTGGGTTCTAGGTGAAAATCTCACTCGACACAAATCAAACAAAAATGTTTCCATGGTGTGTATTGTTGTTCATTTTCATCAAATAAACAAAATTAAACCCAGAATAAATCCTGAAAGACAAGAAATGAGCCTAAAAGATTCTTCAGCGCAAGTGTTATTCTTACTATAAGAGCCCAAATTTCTAAAAATATTGCGAAAAACCACAATCTTCTGTTTTAAAGTGAATGTTTGAGGTGTATAGAAGGCATTTATTTCATTTTTAGAAAATTTAATTTTTCACATTTTTCCATGAAAAGTGCCAATACCCCCCTCTTTGGGTTCTAGGTGAAAATCCCACTCGACACAAATCAAACAAAAATGTTTCCATGGTGTGTATTGTTGTTCATTTTCATCAAATAAACAAAATTAATCCCAGAATAAATCCTGAAAAACAAGAAATGAGCAAAAAAGATGCTTCAGCGCAAGTGTTATTCTTTCTATAAGAGCCCAAATTTCTAAAAATATTGCGAAAAACCACAATCTTCTTTTTTGGAGTGAATGTTTGAGGTGTATAGAAGGCATTTATTTCATTTTTAGAAATTTAATTTTTCACATTTTTCCATGAAAAGTGCCAATACCCCCCCCTTTGGGTTCTAGGTGAAAATCTCACTCGACACAAATCAAACAAAATGTTTCCATGGTGTGTATTCTTGTTCATTTTCATCAAATAAACAAAATTAAACCCAGAATAAATCCTGAAAAACAAGAAATGAGCATAAAAGATGCTTCAGCGCAAGTGTTATTCTTACTATAAGAGCCCAAATTTCTAAAAATATTGCGAAAAACCACAATCTTCTTTTTTTTAGTGAATGTTTGAGGTGTATAGAAGGCATTTATTTCATTTTTAGAAAATTTAATTTTTCATATTTTTCCATGAAAAGTGCCAATACCCCCCCTTTGGGTTCTAGGTGAAAATCTCCTCGACACAAATCAAACAAAAATGTTTCCATGGTGTGTATTGTTGTTCATTTTCATCAAATAAACAAAATTAAACCCAGAATAAATCCTGAAAAACAAGAAATGAGCAAAAAAGATGCTTCAGCGCAAGTGTTATTCTTTCTATAAGAGCCCAAATTTCTAAAAATATTGCGAAAAACCACAATCTTCTTTTTTGGAGTGAATGTTTGAGGTGTATAGAAGGCATTTATTTCATTTTTAGAAAATTTAATTTTTCACATTTTTCCATGAAAAGTGCCAATACCCCCCCCTTTGGGTTCTAGGTGAAAATCTCACTCGACACAAATCAAACAAAAATGTTTCCATGGTGTGTATTCTTGTTCATTTTCATCAAATAAACAAAATAAAACTCAGAATAAATCCTGAAAGATAAGATATGAGCATAAAAGATGCTTCAGCGCAAGTGTTCATGTTACTAAAAGAGCCCAAATTTCTAAAAATAATTAGAAAAGCAACAATTTTCAGTTTTAGAGTGAATGTTTCAGGTGTATAGAAGGCATTTATTACATTTTTAGAAATCTTAATTTTTCACATTTTTCCATGAAAAGTGCCAATACCCCCCCCTTTGGGTTCTAGGTGAAAATCTCACTCGACACAAATCAAACAAAAATGTTTCCATGGTGTGTATTCTTGTTCATTTTCATAAAATAAACAAAATTAAACCCAGAATAAATCCTGAAAAACAAGAAATGAGCATAAAAGATGCTTCAGCGCAAGTGTTATTCTTACTATAAGAGCCCAAATTTCTAAAAATATTGCGAAAAACCACAATCTTCTTTTTTTTAGTGAATGATTGAGGTGTATAGAAGGCATTTATTTCATTTTTAGAAAATTTAATTTTTCATATTTTTCCATGAAAAGTGCCAATACCCCCCCTTTGGGTTCTTGGTGAAAATCTCACTCGACACAAATCAAACAAAAATGTTTTCATGGTGTGTATTGTTGTTCATTTTCATCAAATAAACAAAATTAAACCCAGATTAAATCCTGAAAAACAAGAAATGAGCATAAAAGATGCTTCAGCGCAAGTGTTATTCTTACTATAAGAGCCCAAATTTCTAAAAATATTGCGAAAAACCACAATCTTCTTTTTTGGAGTGAATTTTTGAGGTGTATAGAAGGCATTTATTTCATTTTTAGAAAATTTAATTTTTCACATTTTTCCGTGAAAAGTGCCAATACCCAACTCCTTTGGGTTCTAGGTGAAAATCTCACTCGACACAAATCAAACAAAAATGTTTCCATGGTGTGTATTCTTGTTCATTTTCATCAAATAAACAAAATTAAACCCAGAATAAATCCTGAAAAACAAGAAATGAGCATAAAAGATGCTTCAGCGCAAGTGTTATTCTTACTATAAGAGCCCAAATTTCTAAAAATATTGCGAAAAACCATAATCTTCTTTTTTGGAGTGAATGTTTGAGGTGTATAAAAGGCATTTATTTCATTTTTAGAAAATTTAATTTTTCACATTTTTCCATGAAAAGTCCCAATACCACCCCTTTGGGTTCTAGGTGAAAATCTCACTCGACACAAATCAAACAAAAAAGTTTCCATGGTGTGTATTGTTGTTCATTTTCATCAAATAAACAAAATTTAACCCAGAATAAATCCTGAAAAACAAGAAATGAGCATAAAAGATGCTTCAGCGCAAGTGTTATTCTTACTATAAGAGCCCAAATTTCTAAAAATATTGCGAAAAACCACAATCTTCTTTTTTGGAGTGAATGTTTGAGGTGTAAAGAAGGCATTTATTTCATTTTTAGAAAATTTAATTTTTCACATTTTTCCATGAAAAGTGCCAATACCCCCCCCTTTGGGTTCTAGGTGAAAATCTCACTCGACACAAATCAAACAAAAATGTTTCCATGGTGTGTATTCTTGTTCATTTTCATCAAATAAACAAAATAAAACTCAGAATAAATCCTGAAAGATAAGATATGAGCATAAAAGATGCTTCAGCGCAAGTGTTCATGTTACTAAAAGAGCCCAAATTTCTAAAAATATTGAGAAAAGCAACAATTTTCAGTTTTAGAGTGAATGTTTCAGGTGTATAGAAGGCATTTATTACATTTTTAGAAAATTTAATTTTTCACATTTTTCCATGAAAAGTGCCAATACCCCCCCCTTTGGGTTCTAGGTGAAAATCTCACTCGATTCAAATCAAACAAAAATGTTTCCATGGTGTGTATTCTTGTTCATTTTCATCAAATAAACAAAATAAAACTCAGAATAAATCCTGAAAGATAAGATATGAGCATAAAAGATGCTTCAGCGCAAGTGTTCATGTTACTTAACGAGCCCAAATTTCTAAAAATATTGGGAAAAGCAACAATTTTCCGTTTTAGAGTGAATGTTTCAGGTGTATAGAAGGCATTTATTACATTTTTAGAAAATTTCATTTTTCACATTTTTCCATGAAAAGTGCCAATACCCCCCCCCATTGGGTTCTAGGTGAAAATCTCTCTCGACACAAATCAAACAAAAATGTTTCCATGGTGTGTATTGTTGTTCATTTTCATCAAATAAACAAAATTAAACCCAGAATAAATCCTGAAAGACAAGAAATGAGCATAAAAGATGCTTCAGCGCAATAAGAGCCAAATTTCTAAAAATATTGCGAAAAGCAACAATTTTCATTTTTAGAGTGAATGTTTGAGGTGTATAGAAGGCATTTATTTCATTTTTAGAAAATTTAATTTTTCACATTTTTCCGTGAAAAGTGCCAATACCCCCCCCTTTGGGTTCTAGGTGAAAATCTCACTCGACAAAAATCAAACAAAAATGTTTCCATGGTGTGTATTGTTGTTCATTTTCATCAAATAAACAAAATTAAACCCAGAATAAATCCTGAAAAACAAGAAATGAGCATAAAAGATGCTTCAGCGCAAGTGTTATTCTTACTATAAGAGCCCAAATTTCTAAAAATATTGCGAAAAACCACAATCTTCTTTTTTGGAGTGAATGTTTGAGGTGTATAGAAGGCATTTATTTCATTTTTGTAAAATTTAATTTTTCACATTTTTCCATGAAAAGTGCCAATACCCCCCCCTTTGGGTTCTAGGTGAAAATCTCACTCGACACAAATCAAACAAAAATGTTTCCATGGTGTGTATTCTTGTTCATTTTCATCAAATAAACAAAATAAAACTCAGAATTAATCCTGAAAGATAAGATATGAGCATAAAGGATGCTTCAGCGCAAGTGTTTAAATTACTAAAAGAGCGCAAATTTCTAAAAATATTGCGAAAAGCAACAATTTTCAGTTTTAGAGTGAATGTTTCAGGTGTATAGAAGGCATTTATTACATTTTTAGAAAATTTCATTTTTCACATTTTTCCATGAAAAGTGCCAATACCCCCCCTTTGGGTTCTAGGTGAAAATCTCACTCGACACAAATCAAACAAAAATGTTTCCATGGTGTGTATTGTTGTTCATTTTCATCAAATAAACAAAATTAAACCCAGAATAAATCCTGAAAAACAAGAAATGAGCATAAAAGATGCTTCAGCGCAAGTGTTATTCTTACTATAAGAGCCCATATTTCTAAAAATATTGCGAAAAACCACAATCTTCTTTTTTGGAGTGAATGTTTGAGGTGTATAGAAGGCATTTATTACATTTTTAGAAAATTTCATTTTTCACATTTTTCCATGAAAAGTGCCAATACCCCCCCCTTTGGGTTCTAGGTGAAAATCTCACTCGACACAAATCAAACAAAAATGTTTCCATGGTGTGTATTCTTGTTCATTTTCATCAAATAAACAAAATAAAACTCAGAATAAATCCTGAAAGATAAGATATGAGCATAAAAGATGCTTCAGCGCAAGTGTTCATGTTACTAAAAGAGCCTAAATTTCTAAAAATATTGCGAAAAGCAACAATTTTCAGTTTTAGAGTGAATGTTTCAGGTGTATAGAAGGCATTTATTACATTTTTAGAAAATTTCATTTTTCACATTTTTCAATGAAAAGTGCCAATACCCCCCCCCTTTGGGTTCTGGGTGAAAATCTCACTCGACTCAAATCAAACAAAAATGTTTCCATGGTGTGTATTGTTGTTCATTTTCATCAAATAAACAAAATTAAACCCAGAATAAATCCTGAAAGACAAGAAATGAGCATAAAAGATGCTTCAGCGCAAGTGTTCATGTTACTAAAAGAGCCCAAATTTCTAAAAATATTGCGAAAAGCAACAATTTTCAGTTTTAGAGTGAATGTTTCAGGTGTATAGAAGGCATTTATTACATTTTTAGAAAATTTCATTTTTCACATTTTTCCATGAAAAGTGCCAATACCCCCCCCTTTCGGTTCTGGGTTAAAATCTCACTCGACTCAAATCAAACAAAAATGTTTCCATGGTGTGTATTGTTGTTCATTTTCATCAAATAAACAAAATTAAACCCAGAATAAATCCTGAAAGACAAGAAATGAGCATAAAAGATGCTTCAGCGCAAGTGTTATTTTTACTATAAGAGCCCAAATTTCTAAAAATATTGCGAAAAACCACAATCTTCTGTTTTAGAGTGAATGTTTGAGGTGTATAGAAGGCATTTATTTCATTTTTAGAAAATTTAATTTTTCACATTTTTCCAATAAAAGTGCCAATACCCCCCTCTTTGGGTTCTAGGTGAAAATCTCACTCGACACAAATCAAAAAAAAATGTTTCCATGGAGTGTATTGTTGTTCATTTTCATCAAATAAACAAAATTAAACCCAGAATAAATCCTGAAAAACAAGATATGAGCAAAAAAGATGCTTCAGCGCAAGTGTTATTCTTTCTATAAGAGCCCAAATTTCTAAAAATATTGCGAAAAACCACAATCTTCTTTTTTGGAGTGAATGTTTGAGGTGTATAGAAGGCATTTATTTCATTTTTAGAAAATTTAATTTTTCACATTTTTCCATGAAAAGTGCCAATACAATAAAAGTGCCAATAAAAATGCCCCCCCCCCTTTGGGTTCTAGGTGAAAATCTCACTCGACACAAATCGAACAAAAATGTTTCCATGGTGTGTATTGTTGTTCATTTTCATCAAATAAACAAAATTAAACCCAGAATAAATCCTGAAAGACAAGAAATGAGCATAAAAGATCCTTCAGCGCAAGTGTTATTCTTACTATAAGAGCCCAAATTTCTAAAAATATTGCGAAAAACCACAATCTTTATTTTAGAGTGAATGTTTGCGGTGTGTAGAAGGCATTTATTTCATTTTTAGAAAATTTAATTTTTCTCATTTCTCCATGAAAAGTGCCAATACCCCCCCTTTTGGGTTCTAGGTGAAAATCTCACTCGACACAAATCAAACAAAAATGTTTCCATGCTGGGTATTGTTGTTTATTTTCATCAAATAAACAAAATTAAACCCAGAATAAATCCTGAAAGACAAGAAATGAGCATAAAAGATCCTTCAGCGCAAGTGTTATTCTTATTATAAGAGCCCAAATTTCTAAAAATATTGCGAAAAAACCACAATCTTTATTTTAGAGTGAATGTTTGCGGTGTATAGAAGGCATTTATTTCATTTTTAGAAAATTTAATTTTTCTCATTTCTCCATGAAAAGTGCCAATACCCCCCCCTTAGGGTCCTAGGTGAAAATCTCACTCGACACAAATCAAACAAAAATGTTTCCATGGGGTGTATTGTTGTTCATTTTCATCAAATAAACAAAATTAAACCCAGAATAAATCCTGAAAGACAAGAAATGAGCATTAAAGTTGCTTCAGCGCAAGTGTTATTCTTACTATAAGAGCCCAAATTTCTAAAAATATTGCGAAAAACCACTATCTTCTTTTTTGGAGTGAATGTTTGAGGTGTATAGAAGGCATTTATTTCATTTTTGTAAAATTTCATTTTTCACATTTTTCCATGAAAAGTGCCAATACCCCCCCCCCTTTGGGTTCTAGGTGAAAATGTCACTCGACACAAATCAAACAAAAATGTTTCCATGGTGTGTATTCTTGTTCATTTTCATCAAATAAAAAAAAAATAAAACTCAGAATATATCCTGAAAGATAAGATATGAGCATAAAAGATGCTTCAGCGCAAGTGTCCATGTTACTAAAAGAGCCAAAATTTCTAAAAATATTGCGAAAAGCAACAATTTTCAGTTTTAGAGTGAATATTTCAGGTGTATAGAAGGCATTTATTACATTTTTAGAAAATTTAATTTTTCACATTTTTCCATGAAAAGTGCCAATACCCCCCCCCCTTTGGGTTCTAGGTGAAAATCTCACTCGACACAAATGAAACAAAAATGTTTCCATGGGGTGTATTGTTGTTCATTTTCATCAAATAAACAAAATTAAACCCAGAATTAATCCTCAAAAACAAGAAATGAGCATAAAAGATGCTTCAGCGCAAGTGTTATTCTTACTATAAGAGCCCAAATTTCTAAAAATATTGCGAAAAACCACAGTCTTCTTTTTTGGAGTGAATGTTTGAGGTGTATAGAAGGCATTTATTTCATTTTTAGAAAATTTAATTTTTCACATTTTTCCATGAAAAGTGCCAATACACCCCCCTTTGGGTTCTAGGTGAAAATCTCACTCGTCCCAAATCAAACAAAAATGTTTCCATGGTGTGTATTGTTGTTCATTTTCATCAAATAAATAAAATAAAATCCAGAATGTATCCTGAAAGACAATAAATGATCATAAAAGATGCTTCAGCCCAGGTGTTAATGGTACTAAAAGAGCCCAAATTTCTAAAAATATTGCGAAAAGCAACAAATTTCAGTTTTAGAGTGAATGTTTCAGGTGTATAGAGGGCATTTATTACATTTTTAGAATATTTAATTTTTCACATTTTTCCATGAAAAGTGCCAATACCCCCCCCTTTGGGTTCTAGGTGAAAATCTCACTCGGCACAAATCAAACAAAAATGTTTCCATGGTGTGTATTGTTGTTCATTTTCATCAAATAAACAAAATTAAACCCAGAATAAATCCTGAAAAACAAGAAATGAGCATAAAAGATGATTCAGCGCAAGTGTTATTCTTACTATAAGAGCCCAAATTTCTAAAAATATTTCGAAAAACCACAATCTTCTTTTTTGGGGTGAATGTTTGAGGTGTATAGAAGGCATTTATTTCATTTTTAGAAAATTTAATTTTCACATTTTTCCATGAAAAGTGCCAATACACCCCCCTTTGGGTTCTAGGTGAAAATCTCACTCGACACATATCAAACAAAAATGTTTCCATGGTGTGTTTTTTTGTTCATTTTCATCAAATAAACAATATAAAACTCAGAATAAATCCTGAAAGATAAGATATGAGCATAAAAGATGCTTCAGCGCAAGTGTTCATGTTACTAAAAGAGCCCAAATTTCTCAAAATATTGCGAAAAGCAACAAATTTCAGTTTTAGAGTGAATGTTTCAGGTGTATAGAGGGCATTTATTACATTTTTAGAATATTTAATTTTTCACATTTTTCCATGAAAAGTGCCAATACCCTTTGGGTTCTAGGTGAAAATCTCACTCGGCACAAATCAAACAAAAATGTTTCCATGGTGTGTATTGTTGTTCATTTTCATCAAATAAACAAAATTAAACCCAGAATAAATCCTGAAAAACAAGAAATGAGCATAAAAGATGCTTCAGCGCAAGTGTTATTCTTACTATAACAGCCCAAATTTCTAAAAATATTGCGAAAAACCACAATCTTCTTTTTTGGGGTGAATGTTTGAGGTGGTATAGAAGGCATTTATTTCATTTTTAGAAAATTTAATTTTTCACATTTTTCCGTGAAAAGTGCCAATACCCCCCCCTTTGGGTTCTAGGTGAAAATCTCACTCGACACAAATCAAACAAAAATGTTTCCATGGTGTGTATTCTTGTTCATTTTCATCAAATAAACAAAATTAAACCCAGAATAAATCCTGAAAAACAAGAAATGAGCATAAAAGATGCTTCAGCGCAAGTGTTATTCTTACTATAAGAGCCCAAATTTCTAAAAATATTGCGAAAAACCACAATCTTCTTTTTTTTAGTGAATGTTTGAAGTGTATAGAGGGCATTTATTTCATTTTTAGAAAATTTAATTTTTCACATTTTTCCGTGAAAAGTGCCAATACCCCCCCCTTTGGGTTCTAGGTGAAAATCTCACTCGACACAAATCAAACAAAAATGTTTCCATGGTGTGTATTCTTGTTCATTTTCATCAAATAAACAAAATTAAACCCAGAATAAATCCTGAAAAACAAGAAATGAGCATAAAAGATGCTTCAGCGCAAGTGTTATTCTTACTATAAGAGCCCAAATTTCTAAAAATATTGCGAAAAACCACAATCTTTCTTTTTGGAGTGAATGTTTGAGGTGTATAGAAGGCATTTATTTCATTTTAGAAAATTTAATTTTTCACATTTTTCCATGAAAAGTGCCAATACCCCCCTTTGGGTTCTAGGTGAAAATCTCACTCGACACAAATCAAACAAAAATGTTTCCATGGTGTGTATTCTTGTTCATTTTCATCAAATAAAAAAAAATAAAACTCAGAATATATCCTGAAAGATAAGATATGAGCATAACAGATGCTTCAGCGCAAGTGTCCATGTTACTAAAATGGCCAAAATTTCCAAAAATATTGTGAAAAGCAACAATTTTCAGTTTTAGAGTGAATATTTCAGGTGTATAGAAGGCATTTATTACATTTTTAGAAAATTTAATTTTTCACATTTTTCCATGAAAAGTGCCAATACCCCCCCCTTTGGGTTCTAGGTGAAAATCTCACTCGACACAAATGAAACAAAAATGTTTCCATGGGGTGTATTGTTGTTCATTTTCATCAAATAAACAAAATTAAACCCAGAATTAATCCTGAAAAACAGGAAATGAGCATAAAAGATGCTTCAGCGTAAGTGTTATTCTTACTATAAGAGCCCAAATTTCTAAAAATATTGCGAAAAACCACAATCTTCTTTTTTGGAGTGAATGTTTGAGGTGTATAGAAGGCATTTATTTCATTTTTAGAAAATTTAATTTTTCACATTTTTCCATGAAAAGTGCCAATACACCCCCCTTTGGGTTCTAGGTGAAAATCTCACTCGACACATATCAAACAAAAATGTTTCCATGGTGTGTTTTTTTGTTCATTTTCATCAAATAAACAAAATAAAACTCAGAATAAATCCTGAAAGATAAGATATGAGCATAAAAGATGCTTCAGCGCAAGTGTTCATGTTACTAAAAGAGCCCAAATTTCTAAAAATATTGCGAAAAGCAACAAATTTCAGTTTTAGAGTGAATGTTTCAGGTGTATAGAGGGCATTTATTACATTTTTAGAATATTTAATTTTTCACATTTTTCCATGAAAAGTGCCAATACCCCCCCCCTTTGGGTTCTAGGTGAAAATCTCACTCGGCACAAATCAAACAAAAATGTTTCCATGGTGTGTATTGTTGTTCATTTTCATCAAATAAACAAAATTAAACCCAGAATAAATCCTGAAAAACAAGAAATGAGCATAAAAGATGCTTCAGCGCAAGTGTTATTCTTACTATAAGAGCCCAAATTTCTAAAAATATTGCGAAAAACCACAATCTTCTTTTTTGGGGTGAATGTTTGAGGTGTATAGAAGGCATTTATTTCATTTTTAGAAAATTTAATTTTTCACATTTTTCCGTGAAAAGTGCCAATACCCCCCCCCTTTGGGTTCTAGGTGAAAATCTCACTCGACACAAATCAAACAAAAATGTTTCCATGGTGTGTATTCTTGTTCATTTTCATCAAATAAACAAAATTAAACCCAGAATAAATCCTGAAAAACAAGAAATGAGCATAAAAGATGCTTCAGCGCAAGTGTTATTCTTACTATAAGAGCCCAAATTTCTAAAAATATTGCGAAAAACCACAATCTTCTTTTTTGGGGTGAATGTTTGAGGTGTATAGAAGGCATTTATTTCATTTTTAGAAAATTTAATTTTTCACATTTTTCCGTGAAAAGTGCCAATACCCCCCCCCTTTGGGTTCTAGGTGAAAATCTCACTCGACACAAATCAAACAAAAATGTTTCCATGGTGTGTATTCTTGTTCATTTTCATCAAATAAACAAAATTAAACCCAGAATAAATCCTGAAAAACAAGAAATGAGCATAAAAGATGCTTCAGCGCAAGTGTTATTCTTACTATAAGAGCCCAAATTTCTAAAAATATTGCGAAAAACCACAATCTTCTTTTTTGGAGTGAATGTTTGAGGTGTATAGAAGGCATTTATTTCATTTTTAGAAAATTTAATTTTTCACATTTTTCCATGAAAAGTGCCAATACCCCCCTTTGGGTTCTAGGTGAAAATCTCACTCGACACAAATCAAACAAAAATGTTTCCATGGTGTGTATTCTTGTTCATTTTCATCAAATAAAAAAAAAATAAAACTCAGAATATATCCTGAAAGATAAGATATGAGCATAAAAGATGCTTCAGCGCAAGTGTCCATGTTACTAAAAGAGCCAAAATTTCTAAAAATATTGCGAAAAGCAACAATTTTCAGTTTTAGAGTGAATATTTCAGGTGTATAGAAGGCATTTATTACATTTTTAGAAAATTTAATTTTTCACATTTTTCCATGAAAAGTGCCAATACCCCCCCCTTTGGGTTCTAGGTGAAAATCTCACTCGACACAAATGAAACAAAAATGTTTCCATGGGGTGTATTGTTGTTCATTTTCATCAAATAAACAAAATTAAACCCAGAATTAATCCTGAAAAACAAGAAATGAGCATAAAAGATGCTTCAGCGTAAGTGTTATTCTTACTATAAGAGCCCAAATTTCTAAAAATATTGCGAAAAACCACAATCTTCTTTTTTGGAGTGAATGTTTGAGGTGTATAGAAGGCATTTATTTCATTTTTAGAAAATTTAATTTTTCACATTTTTCCATGAAAAGTGCCAATACACCCCCCTTTGGGTTCTAGGTGAAAATCTCACTCGACACATATCAAACAAAAATGTTTCCATTGTGTGTTTTTTGTTCATTTTCATCAAATAAACAAAATAAAACTCAGAATAAATCCTGAAAGATAAGATATGAGCATAAAAGATGCTTCAGCGCAAGTGTTCATGTTACTAAAAGAGCCCAAATTTCTAAAAATATTGCGAAAAGCAACAAATTTCAGTTTTAGAGTGAATGTTTCAGGTGTATAGAGGGCATTTATTACATTTTTAGAATATTTAATTTTTCACATTTTTCCATGAAAAGTGCCAATACCCCCCCCCTTTGGGTTCTAGGTGAAAATCTCACTCGGCACAAATCAAACAAAAATGTTTCCATGGTGTGTATTGTTGTTCATTTTCATCAAATAAACAAAATTAAACCCAGAATAAATCCTGAAAAACAAGAAATGAGCATAAAAGATGCTTCAGCGCAAGTGTTATTCTTACTATAAGAGCCCAAATTTCTAAAAATATTGCGAAAAACCACAATCTTCTTTTTTGGGGTGAATGTTTGAGGTGTATAGAAGGCATTTATTTCATTTTTAGAAAATTTAATTTTTCACATTTTTCCGTGAAAAGTGCCAATACCCCCCCCCTTTGGGTTCTAGGTGAAAATCTCACTCGACACAAATCAAACAAAAATGTTTCCATGGTGTGTATTGTTGTTTATTTTCATCAAATAAACAAAATTAAACCCAGAATAAATCCTGAAAAACAAGAAATGAGCATAAAAGATGCTTCAGCGCAAGTGTTATTCTTACTATAAGAGCCCAAATTTCTAAAAATATTGCGAAAAACCACAATCTTCTTTTTTTTAGTGAATGTTTGAAGTGTATAGAGGGCATTTATTTCATTTTTAAAAAATTTAATTTTTCACATTTTTCCATGAAAAGTGCCAATACCCCCCCTTTGGGTTCTAGGTGAAAATCTCACTCGACACAAATCAAACAAAAATGTTTCCATGGTGTGTATTGTTGTTTATTTTCATCAAATAAACAAAATTAAACCCAGAATAAATCCTGAAAGACAAGAAATGAGCATAAAAGATGCTTCAGCGCAAGTGTTATTCTTACTATAAGAGCCCATATTTCTAAAAATATTGCGAAAAACCACAATCTTCTTTTTTGGAGTGAATGTTTGAGGTGTATAGAAGGCATTTATTTCATTTTTAGAAAATTTAATTTTTCACATTTTTCCATGAAAAGTGCCAATACCCCCCCTTTGGGTTCTAGGTGAAAATCTCACTCGACACAAATCAAACAAAAATGTTTCCATGGTGTGTATTCTTGTTCATTTTCATCAAATAAAAAAAAAATAAAACTCAGAATATATCCTGAAAGATAAGATATGAGCATAAAAGATGCTTCAGCGCAAGTGTCCATGTTACTAAAAGAGCCAAAATTTCTAAAAATATTGCGAAAAGCAACAATTTTCAGTTTTAGAGTGAATATTTCAGGTGTATAGAAGGCATTTATTACATTTTTAGAAAATTTAATTTTTCACATTTTTCCATGAAAAGTGCCAATACCCCCCCCTTTGGGTTCTAGGTGAAAATCTCACTCGACACAAATGAAACAAAAATGTTTCCATGGGGTGTATTGTTGTTCATTTTCATCAAATAAACAAAATTAAACCCAGAATTAATCCTGAAAAACAAGAAATGAGCATAAAAGATGCTTCAGCGCAAGTGTTATTCTTACTATAAGAGCCCAAATTTCTAAAAATATTGCGAAAAACCACAGTCTTCTTTTTTGGAGTGAATGTTTGAGGTGTATAGAAGGCATTTATTTCATTTTTAGAAAATTTAATTTTTCACATTTTTCCATGAAAAGTGCCAATACACCCCCCTTTGGGTTCTAGGTGAAAATCTCACTCGACACATATCAAACAAAAATGTTTCCATGGTGTGTATTCTTGTTCATTTTCATCAAATAAACAAAATAAAACTCAGAATAAATCCTGAAAGATAAGATATGAGCATAAAAGATGCTTCAGCGCAAGTGTTCATGTTACTAAAAGAGCCCAAATTTCTAAAAATATTGCGAAAAGCAACAATTTTCAGTTTTAGAGTGAATGTTTCAGGTGTATAGAGGGCATTTATTACATTTTTAGAATATTTAATTTTTCACATTTTTCCATGAAAAGTGCCAATACCCCCCCCCCTTTGGGTTCTAGGTGAAAATCTCACTCGGCACAAATCAAACAAAAATGTTTCCATGGTGTGTATTGTTGTTCATTTTCATCAAATAAACAAAATTAAACCCAGAATAAATCCTGAAAAACAAGAAATGAGCATAAAAGATGCTTCAGCGCAAGTGTTATTCTTACTATAAGAGCCCAAATTTCTAAAAATATTGCGAAAAACCACAATCTTCTTTTTTGGGGTGAATGTTTGAGGTGTATAGAAGGCATTTATTTCATTTTTAGAAAATTTAATTTTTCACATTTTTCCGTGAAAAGTGCCAATACCCCCCC